>NC_084809.1:1505000-1640000 GCF_963583255.1 Pyrus communis | reverse complement strand
GAAATTAAATTGGTGAGGAGTTGGAATCTGAATCGTAATGAAAATCGGAGTATAAATGACACTAGTTCATAAGTTGTTACTAATTCACCTGAATCATAATGAAAACCAATTTGATTATTAAAACGTGTTATAAGTTGAAGGTTTGTTTCTCCAGTAAATAGGAAGTCATAAATTTAATTTCTTATTTTACGTCGCCCGTTACTTTAATATACTCCATAATTGAAATTCAACTCATAAATTTCATTCCAGTCACTTTAAGCTTTTGCCACACTGGGATTTTCCTTTTTGTTTGATAATTTGATGATATACGTATCAGCTTTACATGGCTAAAACCTACAAAGTCCTGAATCTACAACATATTCACAAAACCAAACCATCCCCTGATTACACATACACAAGTCCGATCCCGGGACCGCGCTTCACAGCTCTCTTTCCCTCAATCTCTGCTTCAGGTGCTGCAGTTTGCTACTGACTCTCAGAGGCAATTCGCCGGAAGTCTCCTTGTCTGAGCCATTTAATCGTTTCTGTTGTAATACATCGTGACGCATTGGTTTGAACCGTGTCTGGAAAGCCCTGTACGAGAAATATGGCATCAAAGTGCACATGGTAACGAGAAGGGTGACCATCCAATACAGAGGACTGGGAGCACAGGCTTCAATGAGAACTTTGTGTGCGGTTGTGGATACACTCGGTGAGACAGAGCCGTAGATCACTAAGAATACATACCAGAAGGTGATACTGCCCCAGATGAAGAAGTGCTGGATCCAAGTGAAGTAGTTGATGGAGAGTGCCATTTGGCAATTGACAACCCAAACTACGCACGAGTACATTGTGACCCCGAGCACTTCATGGTCTACTACTTTACCGTCTCTTTGGAGTGCTTGGCCAATCATGGAATTGGTGGTGAAGAAGTAGATAATTATGGAGCTCAAAACACCGTTAAGCATCCAACCAAGTATCCGGGTCCAACTGAAGAGGATATTCTCCACTCCCTCTAGGTATAAAGAGGGATACTATCAACAGAACAAGAGCATGAACGGTAAGAATCCATTCCAAAAAGACGGAAATAAACAAGAATTGTGACGAACCAAGAAGATAAGTATATGCCTTTTGGTTCTTACTGATCGATTAAAGCACATGCTACTAGAGTTGATGTTTACCAATTGAACATCATTTAAGATGGAATGACGACATACCAAAGCCGAGGCCTCACATCCTATATAAGCTCTACAAAAGAGAAATATTGTATACCTTGAGGCATAGCCGTGCTGAAACATCCTGATCAAAAATGCCAAGAGCAATTACGGGAAGTGATGTGAAGAAGACATTGTAGAATGACATGTACCAATCGTTGTAAGCAGGTTGACCAGAGAAAGAAGCATGGGCCTCAAACCAAAACAGAGTAAACCCAAAAGTAATGTTCTTGTAGAAGAAGTAACATATCTGCATCAACCAAATGTCAACTGGGTATGAAATCTCTTGCTTGGTTTACTTTTCAAATTTTTATTATTATTTTTTTTTTATGACAATTATAAGAGGCATATTTTACCATCATTGATATGCGCCTATAACACCAGTGCCCATGAACAAGCAAGAGACGCTCCAGAAAACGAAATTGAGCTATTGCAAAATCACTAGCCATCACCGCCTGCATTCACAAATTAAACGGAATCAGAAGGGTCTTAAGTATAAAATATGCAAGTTATATGTCTGAGAGCAATCGGTCACCGAAAACAAACAATTGCTGGTAAATAGTGTTGTAGACAAATGCATGCTCTATTCTCACTTTCAAAAGTACACTGATTTGGTAAATACTGTTATAGACAAACACGTTCACTATCTCACTTTCAGGAGTGCCATAATTCCAAGTTTGTATCTTGAAATTCGTAAAAACCCCGTAATAATCAGATCATCACAAAGAGAAAATAAAGTTACCTGCATCCCTTCAACACCACTAATGCCAACTCCAATATCAGCTTCTTGAAGCATGCCAACATCATTTGCACCGTCACCAACAGAAAGTGTTATTTTACCTGTTCCGAGTTTTACCAATCTTGTAACCTGCACATATTTCGTAGTTCTATCAGATTACTTGATAGCAGCAACTGGCCTTATGAAAAACCTTTAGATAATTTGAATGGATATGCTCATGAGCATAATCGAGATACTTACAAGAGCTTTCTGTTTGGGCGTAGAGCGGCAGCATATAACAGAAGCACAAGTACTTGCAAGCTCCAAGAACGATTTTTCGACATCCTTCTTGAGACAAAATTCCAAGGACTTCCCATCAATTATCAAGCCAAACGATTTAGCTTGGTTCGAACTTTCTTTAGCTTCATTAATTTGCGAAATACCTTCTCCAATTTGCTTCCTTATGCTTGCAAGAGAAGCCTTAAAAAAATCAAGGTTTCAGAAACTACATCACAGAAAAAGAAAAAAGCAAGGAAAAGACAATGTCTTGGTTTTTTGCTTTAGGATTCTGTACCTTTTCAACTGCCTCTTTATCCCCTTGTTTCTCCAAAGCATTTATGTCAGGCGAATCGAGACTGATGACAATCCGTTTCATATCTTGTCTAAGTAGACTGCAAGCATACCTGTAAAATTTACAATACTTGTAATCTGTAACTTGCAGAAAAATATAATCCAAGCGTAAAAATTGAAGTACTAGAAAAATATAATCAAAACACAAAAACTGCTAGCATACCCAATGTTAACTGCAGTTTCCATTTTATCCCCCGTCAATACCCATATCTTAATCCCAGCTTGGGCAAGCTTCCTAATACATTCAGGAACCTGCATCCCGAGAACAATATCTGTACGGAATTAATTTTCCATGAACACAAACAAACCCTTCTCAATAAAAATTGTGCTCTAGTTTTTTGTTTCTTGATATGAACTTCCATTTCACATAATTATCAAATTGTACAAGTCTCCAAATTCAAGGGAGGACGAAATAACAATACTCCCCAATAACCTAATTCAAGTGAAAGGACTTGTAACAAAAAACGATCAAAATTTAATACTCACCCCCTTTTGCAGTTTGTCTTCAACAGCTGTCACACCAAGTAGAAATAAGTCCCTTTCAATCTTGTCAGCAACTCCGTCCACCAGTACATCTCGACTTTCGGTGACAGAAGCTTTGGCCTTCACAAACTCCTTTTCCCACATTTCAAATTCTTCTACACCAATCTCACGGCATGCAATCACCAAGGTTCGTAAACCTGCTTCAGCATATCTATGAATGTGCTCCTTGGTCTGATCCTCAAATTGCCACCCATCTTTTGCAAGCCTTTCCAAAATTGCACTGAATATGTACAGATAAATGAAAATCATGGAATTACAAAAACCCAACTTGCACCTTCAAACATGGACCTTAGGCATGCCCACTCAAGAGTCTAACCTGTCTGCACCCTTGCAAAGGAGCAGTAATTTATTTTCCGGGCTCCTTACAATTACTGACATTCTTTTGCGAGAACTGCTGAACTCCAAGACGTGAAGAAGCTCGTATTCCCTGGGATAAATATATGTGTCAGAAGCTATCAGCAGTAACCGTTATGGCTTCCCAGCCACGTAAGCAATATAAGGAGACTGAATGTAAAAATAAACAGGTCAAAGTACGAATGGAACTCACCTATCAACCTTTCTCCCACTTTCAGAATCCAACTCGTGCAATGATATGCTTGTTTGTGTCCTTTCAAAAAACTCAAACCCAAGCTCCCTGGCAGCTATGACAAAAGCTGCTTCATCCGGTGACTCAGCTTCATAGGTTATTTCTCCTGATGCTTTATCCACAACTGGAATGGCTGTATGACAGATTGCTAAAACCCGAAGGAATTTCTGTATGATATCCGAATGAGGTTCATTGACCCACTGCCCATTCATGATGCGTATGTCTCTAAAGTTGAAACCCTTTATTGACTTTCCAGAGTCAACATTATAACTAGCATGATCTAATATATCACCAGTTTCAGGCAGTCCATTGACTCCGTCCTTTCTCTTTGCCAACGCCCTCTCCACTTCTGTCACACCATGGCCATAAGCAGTGCCTGCTATCGAACATTTAATGAACTCCATGGAATTACATGTCAGTGTACCTGTTTTGTCAGAAAGTATCATATCAACCTGTCCAAGTTCCTCATTCAGGTTAGATGTGCGTGCATGAGCCACCCTATCCATTTCCTCATAATACATATCCCGATCTTGGTTAATGAAAATACTCTGTAATACCTTCACAATCTCAATGGATACATATAAAGATATTGGTATTAAATATCCATAGAACATAAGCGCTGTCAAGAAATGGAAAAAAGCCGCAAGTGCTGGTCTTTTGGGGTCATAAAACACGGTTGAATGATCTGGACGAAGATACCACCTTCTTATATTTCCACCAGTTATATCCCGTCTAGTGTTGATTCCAAAAAAGAGAGAGCCAGTAAAGGCTATCACGACCAGAGAACTGAAAAGAATGTAGATTATCTTATCCATTTTCCTCTCGGTTTTACTTCTCTTTGAAGGAGGATCTGTTGCATTCTGCATCACTTTTGTGTCGTGACCAGTAAAGACGACGACACCATAGACATATTCTGTGTTTTTCAGCTTAGAATCTCTTAAGAGCATCTGTTGTAAGGAAAGTGAGTAAGTCTTTCCATCGTAGAACAATGTCCCAACAAATGAATACAGATTTTCATTTGGGTCCTCACACTTGATCACCGCTTTAAATTTTTCCAAGGAATCTTCATCTTGAAGATGGGATGTCACCTCCAATGCATGCTTCAATTTTAAATTAGTTTCTCCATCAAGGTTCATAGTATCAACATAGCAAATCCCATCCTCATAGCTTGACGAAAGCAAAAGCAGATCCGCAGGAAAGTACTCATCCTTGTGCACCTTCACAACATCACCAACCCGGAGTTTCTTCCATCTGGTCTTGTCGAATGTACAATTCCTACCATAAACTCTAACCTTTCGACTGTTTGCCTCAATATCCTGAAACAGTTTCGAATTTATAGCCAATTCAATTAGGAGAAGCAAATTAAAAAAGCCAACCAAAATATTAATTTCAAGCTACTTCCTAATAGCATTGCTCCTACAACAACCAAAATGACTACATATTCTAAACCTTCCCTGCATATCGTTAACGAACAAGCTTAAGCTATAGCACAATTCAAATACAACTACACTCTATATTCTTTATAGATAATCTGTAAAAGCGCTTTCAGTCATTTAAAAGCAGTTCCTAAACGGGCCCTAATTCAAACATTGACTACGCAACTTCAAATAACTAGTAATACCAATACCGCAAAAATGTTCACCTGCTTTCTTCGCCGCCAATCTTCAACGGCTTCCTTAGCCATAGTAGCTCCGATCACCACTATCAACGGCACAGCTACACTAACAGCTCTAAAGGGCGCCAACGGACTGAACGAAACACAAGCTACAACAAGAAAATATATATTTGCAACCCTCCTAAACTGCTCAAACAAAGACTTTGGAATGAAGTTCGCCGCCGTGTACTTGGTAGTCGAAACATAATTTCCCCTGTATCTCAACTCAAGTGCCTCCGGATGATCCGGATCATTGCAATGCACCACCCTCGAGTACCCTCTTTCCCCGATTTGGGGATGACTTTCAGGGAGAGGAGAGCGAAAACACGAAAACGAGTACAGCTTGCTAAACTGGATCCCTCCCCTCCTCCTCCGCCCTTCCGGCATTTTCTCAGGTGGCCTCAAGCCAACAAGGCTCCTGCTTTGCGAGGATCGGAGATGTCGTCTATCGTACGTCTTACCCTTACTTCACAGGTGAGTGACTATTTTTCCTTCCTCACTCCTCACTCAAATTTCCACCCACATTTCCCCTTCACTTCCCGGGAAAATCACCAACAAAACAACCAAACAAGTCGCACCAACTTCCCAAAACTAAGCAGACGATATCACCTATGAAAGCGAAATTTTGCACCAATTTCTACGCCAACGGAGTGTCAGACAATTAACAGAAATCTACCCGAAATTGACAAAACCCCATTGGAGGAGGAGCTAAAAGATCGAAACTTGAGCAACACATAGGAACATTGATTGAGTGCCTTGCTTACTCAGAGCAACAAAGTGGGTGCAAAAGTTTGCATATTTAAACTCCAGATTTATCCCACTGATTATTTGTTTCATAAAGCAAGCCTCTTCCGTGTGGCATTTGGCTCTTTACACTGTTGTACTGTTATTTTTTGTTTTTTAAAAGTTTATTTATTTCAAATATTATTGCTTTTTTATTAAAATATATATTGAATTTTACCGTTATTTATATATATATATATATAAAATAAAAATGAAAATAAAACAAGAAAAAGGTTGATATAAATTGGAGCAAAAATGGCAAACTTTGTATACAGCTAGAAAACTAGGTGTGTGGAATTTCAGAAAACCCTAGAAGTTGTGTTTCAGAGAATTCCTTACTTCCATTGCAGCCTCTGCAGAGATCTCATGCTTGTGGCTGCTTGTTTGGTTTTGCAGCTCAAAATCTAAAGAGAGAAAGAGAGTGGAGAGAGAGAGTGTGAGATAACAAAAATAATAAGTTAACTTTGTAGGAAAGGGATCCTATCCATATCCCTTCCACCAAATCCACTAAGGCCACAAATCCGGGTCTTTAAAATTTGATCCAACGACTAAAGTTATTATAACTTTTAAAGTGAACCCCTGTTTGTAGCAGTTGGCAAAGACAGAGCTAGTGTAGGCCTAGGGGGCGGATGCCCCCCCTCATTTAAAAAAAATGTATGGTTGCGTTCCAATTCTCAATAACCAGCCCTAATTAAACTAAAATTAAAAATATTGGTAGGCAGCTAAACTAGTCTACCGTTTTGGATCCCAAATGCCTACTTGATGACAATTAATTAACAATTAATTTAATTATGCCTCCTCGTTTTTCTAACCCTTGGTCGTTAATCCACACAAAACTCATCCCACCACGTACGACAAAGCAATTCCAGTCCTCAACTTCTCCAGATTTTTCCTCCCGTTTCATTTAACCAAAACTCAATTGAATTTGGAGTGTTATAGACAATTGGAGTTCAAGTAATCAATTATAAAAATTCAACACAAGAATTTTACTCCACAAGGTATTTTATACGACTTTACTTCATCAATTTGTTTTTGGCATTTCAATTTAGAATTTAGTTTTCTAATTTAGAGATCAATGGATGAATAATAACATGATTATTTTTATATAAAGAGATATTTAATGGTATTGGTAATGATATTGTTATGCAACGCTTTTAAAACATGAAAACGATTTGAGGAATAATGTAATATATTGTATGAAAAACTTTATGGATTAATGTATTAGTGTTTTGTTCAATAAATTCTTGATATTTTTAATTGTGACTTTGTTGTTTTTTAGGATGCCCCTGCTCATAAAAATCTCTAGCTTCGTCCCTGGCGGTTGAATCAAAGTTCAAAAACCCGGATTTGTGGTCTTTGTGGATTTGGTGGAAGGGATCAAGAAATGATCCTTTTCAATTCGGATAAACTAGAATAATGGTGTACCAATATGATATAAATTGATGTCATTATCGAGACTCCCTTTGGCGTTTGTTTTCGATGTGGTTTGAGCATGTAGGGAATGAAGGCAACGTAAGGTTACATGAAGATTGGTCACAATCTTTGCCCGCACACGTGGCCGACTGTGATTCTACTTTCTTGTGTCCCTTATTCCTTTGATCAAGCAAAAGTTAGAAAGTTAGAACCGTGCATAGTCATCACCTTTGTCTTCTAGCTTCTGGATAACTTCGAGGAAATATTTCATTGGAGTATTGTGGTCGTTGATAAAAACCAAAAAGTTATTTCTATGTTTGGAAGAGAAAAACTACCAAAAAAAAAAAGAAGCTATTGTATAGCATTCTCAAAAAGAGAAAAATTCCGAAAAGATAAGGCATTCTCATGTGGGTGGGGTTGTTTCCCACTTGAAATCAACAGTGGGCTTACTCTTTGAGTCTATACATACAGTCCTCGCATTTGAGGATTTCTTTAAGGTATCCATCGAGTTCATATATTGAGATACTTTAAAGACTTCTATTCTGACCCATTGGTAGCCTTTTGTCTCCAAATGTAAGGACTATACTGTTGTAAGAACTCCATTTAGGGTTCCCATTGGAGATGCTTTTATATTTTTGCCAACATTGTTATTAGCGGTTTTGATAACATTACTCTTTGACGTTAGAATGTGAGCAACTATACCGGGTGTACCCTAAAAACTAATTGGCAATGTTCCATAACATACTCAATCCAGATACGAGTGTTATAACAATGCTACAAAATTACCGGTTAAAAATTTGGTCAGTTTGAGTATGCAACGAGCTGTAAACTCTTGTCTTCTTATAACAATGAAATGTAAAACGCATTTGATGGTTAATTAAAATTCAACTATTTATCTAACTCACTAACGTTACATATGTAATAAATAAATTCTAAACTTAAATTTCAAGTTTCTTGAAGCAATAATGGCGGTTTAGGAGTCACCTTGGTGCAGTCGACCCTAGTGAGTCATCGTCCAGCCGACAAAAAGAGTCACATGCTTAGGTGTTAGGATGCACAAATTCTGAAGGTAAAAATGGAACACACAAATTGTGCCAGGTGCAATTACAATAGGTCTCCATTCCAGATCTGGATCTCATTCGGATTCAACTATTAGGGATTTTAGGGATTCTCACATCTTAGTCATTCATTGTATATCATGCAGTCAGAAATCATTTGAATTTTTTTTTTAATTTAAAATTAAATACAAATAGTGCCTGATGAAAACTGGCCGCACGATGTACGATAAACAGTTAGAATGTGAGAATTCGTAGGATCTCCATAAAGAGGATTCGGAGAGGATCCTCTTCCCTCAATTCCATGTCAATGTTGGGCTCACGTTCCACCTCTTAGTGAGATTTTTCAGTGTATTTAGAACATGGGATGGTACTCACTCTATAAATAGTGAGATACTTCAAGATTAACAACTTAAAATTAAAACTTCTATTTGCTTATACAAAAACACGTGATGTACTAGCCGTATTTCTATTTCGAACACAATAAAAAATTTATCCACCTCTTGGTGGAATTGTTGATGATAATAAATCACGAGGCATGCAAAATTGCTGCACATCATGCGGCCGTCGCCATTGCCACTTGTCACGCCTTAATTGTGCAAAATTCAATTCACATCGTATGTCTAATTTTTATGTTGGGCCATACTCATCAACAACCCTAAATTATTGTACATCTTTCATCATTGCCAAATACGCAAGCTCGTACAGGTGTCAAAATACCGTTAGGTTCCCTAATTTATAAAAAAACAAATTTCATGACACGTGTATGCTGATATTTTGATATGGCGAGTGACAAATGGCCAAGGATCTGTTGTCCCTAAAATGGTGTCTCATTCTATGTCTCCTTTCTACTTATTTGACACGTGTCATCTACTTTAACATAAGTTATGTTAAGTTGTACCAACATTTGCCTACACACCTTGTGAGTATGAACACATTTTTTTAGAAAATGAGAAGGAGAGAGGGAGAGAGAAAGAACATTGGGGGAGTTTGAGGTTTTTGTTGTTGTTGTTTTTTTTTTTTTAAATATTGGAGGTATTTTAATATCACCTGTAAGTGAGGCTTCAATAAAAAGCAGTAAAATTTGGACCTGTGAAATTACATTATTGCCCATCATTTTTTTTGTGTGATAGAAGACTAAGTAATCTTTTCACCCTCTTTTGGTTGACAAAGAATGTTTCATTAATTAATAAAGATTATTGTGAGTTCGGACGGAAAGAAATTCCCCAAAATACGAGAGATTTTTAGTGTGATCGGCATATGAGGTGGTACATCTGTAACTATATAATTGGTGGGATATGTGTGTCAAAAAGTTAATAACTTAAAAAATAAAAATTTCCACCACTTACATAAAAACACGTGGTGTACTACTCGTGTTTCCGTCACAATAAAAATGAGGAGTATCAGATTCCTAAGCAACTGGTGTCGTCAGCCAACCACCTCAACCACCCCACCTCACTGACGACAACACCCTCAACCTCGATTTGTATCTCTCCCTCATCCCTCTCCCTCTAAACTCCCGCTTCAGAGTCTAACTAATCACCACGATATCGTTATCTCCCAATTCATCAGAAATTCAATTTAAACCGCCGGCTCCGATGTTCGATTCAAATCAAATCGACGGATCCAGTTTAATTCAATTTAAATCACCGGCTCTAGTTTGATTCAAATCAAATCGCGCGCTCCAATTCAATTAGATTCCAAAGGACAATTCTGATTCAATTCAATTCCAATCTTTATCAATATATTTTTCATGGAACATCGTTTCCAGTTTTTTCTGGAACATGATCAGTTTTAGAGTGGACACCATCAATGAGGATTATGGCAACTTTTTTTTTTTGGGGGGGGGGGGGGGGTGGGGAAAGGAATGAAGACGAAGTCGTTAGGGAAATAGACAGTCTCAGCCGCTTCGACAGGACAACAAGTCCTTGGCCGTGACAAATGCACATTGGGATTAAGTAATTCCTGGACCATCCGGAAGCCAAATAATATATATGTGAATGTCTTCCGAAGACTCTTTGAATGTTTGATATGAATATTTTTTGTGCCCACCAAATGTTTCAGGTAATGTCTTCTAGGCATATCTTGCTAGCATTCGGTATGTTATGTTGAGAATACTTAACAAATTCTCTCGATAACATTCATCAAATTGTTTCGCCATATGTTGATATCTGTTTGTTAGATGCACAACTTGGTTCAACTTACGATAACAAGCCTACTAAGTGTTTGACAAATGACCGAATGAATATACTGAAATTTTTTGCACGCTTCACGCTCTGTTTCTATTCAAAACTTAAAATGACTCAAATTTTGGCTTACAATTAATTTTGTAAAATTTATCAAAATCAATTAAAAACGTGGGTTACTCATAGTTTTGGTCAAAATAATGAAATTTTTAGTTTTATGAAATAGTTTGTAATGGAATTAATAAAAATGTTGCAAGACATTTGGATGTGATTTTATCCTTTATTAGGTCCCGAAATTATTTTTTATTAATTTTTAAAGTTCAAAAATAGAAGAAAAAAATAATGAAACCTAATAGCCGGGCCCCAAAAGAGATTTGTAGGTGTCTAAAATCTTGGGAATGTCCTAAATTAATTTTAGGAAATATGTGGTGCGAGTAGATAACTCTAACTTTGGCTTACAACGAATATTGTAAAAGTTCTCAAAATCGATTGGAAAACGATTAAGGAAAAAATTGAATTTTTTTCCTTTAGCAAATATTTTGTCTTGGAGTTAAGGAAAATATTGCAAGATCTTTGGCGTGATCATACCGTTTATTAGGTCTCAAAACTATTTTTTATTGATTCTTAAAGTGGAAAATTACAAAAATATCTTTAGATTTAGGTTTTAAATCATTGATTTCAAGTGTTTAAATATGAATTATAATAGATTTTGTACGGAAAATATATTTTGAAGAACGTGAAAATTATAGTTTGTTGTTAAAGAAATCAAAGAAAAATTAAAAAAGAAAAAAAAACTGAAAAAGAAAAAAATGAAAATGGGTGGATCGGTATGAAACTAGCGACTTAATTTGAACATACTAGCGACTTAATTTGAATATACTAGCGACTCTTACTGGAGAGAATCAGTAGAAAAGTACCGATCGTATCCTTTTCTTTTTTTTTTTCCCTCTTTTTTTCTTTTTCCATTGAATATTTTTTTTATTCCTACATTACTTTATTTAGATTGAAATTCCTTTAGATTAAGATTTATATCCTTGTTTTCAGATTTTTTGATATGGATTGTAAGAAAATTTTCATCGAAAACACATTTTGTAGAACATGAAGATGATAGTTTGGTGTTGTGGTATGAGAAAAACAAAAACTTAAAAAATTAAAAAAATAAAATAAAAATAATGGTTTAGGCACAGGGAGACGTAGCCCAAACTCATATTCAATATAGGGTTTAGTTTTAGTTTCACCGTGCATAGTCATCATCTTTGTCTTCTAGCTTCTGGATAACTTTGAAATATTCCGTTGGAGTATTGTGGTGGTTGATAAAAACTAAAAAGTTATATCTATGTTTGGAAGAGAAAAACTACAAAAAAAAAAAAAAAAACATAAAAACTAAAAAGATAAGCTATTGTATAGCATTCTCAAAAAGAGAAAATTCCAAAAAGATAAGGCATTCTCATGTGGGTGGGGTTGTTTCCCACTTGAAATCAATAATGGGCCTACTCTTTGAGTCTATACATACAGTCCTCGCATTTGAGGATTTCTTTAAGGTATCAGTCGAGTTCATATATTGAGATACTTTGAAGACTTCTATTATGACCCATTGGTAGCCTTTTGTCTCTAAATGTAAGGACTATACTGTTGTAGGAACTCTATTTAGGGTTCCCATTGGAGATGCTTTTATATTTTTTCCAACGTTGTTAGTAGCGGTTTTGATAACATTACTCTTCAACGTTGGAATGTGAGCAACTCCACCAGGTATACCTTAAAAACTAATTGGCAATGTTCCATAACATACTCAATCCAGATATAAGTGTTATAACAATGCTACAAAATTACCGGTTAAAAATTTAATCAGTTTGAGTATGCGACAAGCTGTAAATCTTGTCTTTTTATAATGATGAAATATAAAGTGCATTTGATGGTTAATTGAAATTCAACTATTTATCTAACTCACTAACGTTACATATGTAATAAATAAATTCTAAACTTAAATTTCAAGTTTCTTGAAGCAATAATGGCGGTTCAGGAGTCACCTTGGTACAGTCGACCCTAGTAAGTCCTCGTCCGGCCGACAAAAAGAGTCACATGCTTAGGTGTTAGGACGCACAAATTCTGAAGGTAAAAACGGAACACACAAACTGTGCCATGTGTAATTACGATAGGTCTCCATTCCTGATATGGATCTCATACGGATTCAAATAGTAAGAATCTTCACATCTTAGTCATTTATTGTACATTGTTTGGTTAAAAATCATTTGAATTTTTTTATTTTAAATTAAACACCAATAGTACCTGATGAAAATTGGCATCACGATGTATGATGAACATTTAGGATGTGAGGATCCGTAGAAACTCCATAAAGAGGATCCGGAGGGGATCATTTTCCCTCCATTCCATGTTGATGTTAGGCTTGCCTCCCACCTCTTAGTGAGATTTTTCAACGTATTTATGGGTGGTACTCACTTTATAAATAATGAAATGAGTAATGTTATTCATAACATGTTTTTATACCACATTTCTATACCATCTTAGGTGGTATCTGATGTGGACAGCCACATCATTTGAAAAATTTGCAAAACCCAAGAAAAGGAATAAGAAAGACTCCTCGTATACCACGATCATGATTTAATTAACTATTTTTTCTTAATTATTAGTTTTTAAAACAATGAGCTAAATTTAAAAATCTGATTAATTCAAATGATGTGGCTATTTACATAAAATGCCACCTAAGGTGGTATGAAAATGTGGTACAAAAATATGGTATGAATAACATTACTCTAGTGAGATACTTATGTCAAAAAGATTAACAACTTAAAATAAAATTTTCCTTTATTTATGTAAAAATACGTGTTGTGCATGCCGTACTTCGAGCACAATAAAAAAAATTATCTACCTCTTGGTGGAATTGTTGATAATAATAAATCAGGAGGCATGCGCAATTGATGCACATCATGCGGCCGTCGCCATTGCCACTTGTCACGCCTTAATTGTGCAAAATTCAATTCACATCGTATGTCCAATTTTTATGTTGGGCCATACTCATCGACAAACCTAAATTATTGTACATCTTTTCATCATTGCCAAAATACACAAAGCTCGTACGAGTGGCAAAATACTGTTAGGTTCCCTAATTTATAAAAAACAAATTTCATGACACGTGTATGATGATATTTTGATATGGCAAGTGACAAATGGCCAAGGTTCTGCTGTCCCTAAAGTGGTTTCTCCTTCTATGTCTCCTTTTTATTTATTTGACACGTGCCATCCACTTTAATAGAAGTTTACTTTTGTTAAGTTATACTAGCATTTGTCTACACACTTTGTGTGTATGAACACATTTTTTTAGAAAATGAGAAGGAGAGAGGGAGAGAGAGAGAACCTGGGGGGAGTGGGAGGTTTTTGTTTTTTTTTTCTTTTTAATATTGGAGGTATTTTAATATCACCTGTAGGTGAGGCTTCAATAAAAAACAGTAAAATTTGAACTTGTGAAATTACATTATTACTGTGACAGCTCGTTCCGGATTTTCGAATCGTAGGGGTGAAATGACGTTTTTGCCCCTAGTGTGGTTGTTTCGTGGTGTGGTTGTTTTTGGATTTTGTTGGCAGGTTTTGGACCACACACACACTCTCCCACACCCCCTCACCCTTTTCCCTGTCCTGCATCCCTGTCCCGAGTTCTCTCTCTCTCCCTTTCCTATCCTCTTTGTACGGACACACCCAGAAACACACCAAACCTTCACAGATCGAGGGAACAAATTACATATTCGTGCTCGTGAGGTCCGTAAGAGTTTAACCATACCCATTTCAGGTAAGGATACCTTCGTTTTCACGTCGAACTCGGGATACCCCGATTTGGTCAGTGTTCATGCACACGTTGATTCTTGTGTTTTTGGGAATTTCAAGCTTGTAGGAAGCTTGGTAAGGTCATTAGGAGGCTCGGGGTGGTTCGTTTGAAGGTTTTGGATGTCAGGATCGTGAGTTACAAGGTTGGCCGGAGTTGGTGGTGTTTTCCTGGCGAGATTCCGTGGATTTTAGTGCTTGAAAGTGGTATGGATTTGTTCCTCTTGTTGTAAGCTTCATTTTGGTATCAATTTTGTGAAAGTTGGTTGAAAAACGAGTGAGACACAAGGTTTTAAAGTTTTCCCGATTTTCCTGCGTTGGCGACGGCGCAGGAGCTTCGCCGGAGAAGACGACGGAATATTCTGTCAGTTTGGACAGAATATTCCTAATGGCGTTAACGGAATCCGTTAAAGTTAACGGAATATTCCTAACGGCGTTAATTGTCGCCGTTAGTGTGCCAGACACGTGCCTGCGCGTGGGCAGCGCGAGTGGCCGTGCCTTGGCCGGCGCGTGCGGCGGTGGAAATTTTTTCTAAAAATATGGGGATGTTCTTGAGGTTGAGTAGATCACGTTGGTGTATTCATACACCCCTTTTAAGTATTGTTTGAGAAGTTATTTCGTAATGTTGGTTATGTCTTTTAAAATTAACGTTTTTATAGTTGTTTCGCATATAGGTGAGACCTATCCCAAGGACGAGCGCGGTCACTCGAGGCAAGGGGGTTACAACCCTTCTACATACCAATGAGTGGGCTTTTGGTTTTCCGTATATACCTATATACTTACGTTTTTCCCAGAAAGTGATTGAAAACGTTTATACATTTATATGCCATGCATTATGTTTGCCATTTGTTTATGCATTATTAGTAGCATATATATATATATATGTATGTATGTTGGTGCTGCGAACGCACAGGTAAGTGCCAGGTAAGTTATGGTTATATTCATGTTCAATGGTGATTTGAGATGCATAGAGAGCTCATAACCTGCACCCCCGGTGTTAGTGCTCCCGCCCAAAGTTGGGCACAGTCCTTCACGTGATGTTCACCTTCTGCACCACACACTCATCTTGGATCTAAGTTAGGTGCACAGTCCTGTCGTACATACCACTTTAGGTGGTTCCGACTCGTAGGTGACCCGCGATTAATCGCCCAGCCTTCACTTGATCCTAGCACTTGAGCGTACTTATTATACACCCAGTCTTGTCATACAGACCACTTTAGGTGGTTCCGACTCGTGTGCAGGTACAGTTAGTGAGATGGAGATTTGAGCTCTAGATTCAGCCGTACATGTCACGTTAGGTGACTCCGGCTGACAGATTCATGGCATTGATTTTGACATTTTCCTGAGCACTTGCGTTTATTCGAGGCATTTGGCATGACATATTTCTAAGCATGACTTATATATATGTATATATTCTACTTTTCTGGGAGGTATACAGGTTTTACAGCGAGGGGTTAGAATCTTGTTTATGAAATGGTTTTTGAAAAGCTTTGTTTTTGCCCACTCACACTTTTTGTTTTGCGCCCCTCCAGGTTCTAGTTAGCTAGCACTTTTGGTGGCTTCCCAGAGGTTTTCCCCGGCATATTTGACAGATTATTACCAGTGCAGGACCACCTTTGGGTGTGTTTTTGTAGTGTTATTTCTCCCGGACTGCATTAGGTCTTCGAGCTCTGAACTTTGTTTTTCACACTTTCACTTGCACATGTATATACTTACTTTGTGTAAAGCTGTGTTTTTTTATTATTCGTACTTTTATTATTATTTTATTCGCTTCCGCACTGTGCACATGGTTACGTCACTTCCACGTGATGACCAGTATGCCCTAATCTTGATGGGGGTGTGTCAATTACCCATCATTTTTTTTGTGTGATAGAAAATTAAGTAGTCTTTTCATTCTCTTTTGGTTGACAAAAATGATTTCATTAATTAATTAATACGCAGTCTTTTCATTATCTTTTAATTGACAAAAAAGATTGCATTAATTAATTAATAAGTAGTTTTTTCATCCTCTTTTAGTTGACAAAAAAGATTTCATTAAAAGTTCAAAAATAGAAAATAAAATAATGAAAACTAATAGCAGGGCCCCAAAAGAGATTTATAGGTGTCTGAAATCTTGGGAATGTCCTAAATTAAGGGGGGGTGTAGTCAAACTCGGATTTGAGAGGATTTTAAAAGACTTTAAAATCCTAGTGTAGTCAATTAAAGGATTTTAAAATCCATTCAAATCTAGGTGTGGTCAATTAAAAGAATCCATTCAAATTTAGGTGTAGTTAATTAAAAGATTTTAAAGTATTTTAAAATCCATCCAAATCTAAGTGTATTAAAAAAATTAAGATTTTGGAGGATTTCAATAAGTTGTGGATTTTGTGGGATTTGAGAGTAAAAATTATATATAACCAAGAGTAAAAAGAATTCAACCCCACCCTCTAGGATTTCAAATCCTTCCACCACAATCCACCACAATTCATTCAAATTCTTTAAAATCCATATGAATTTGTAGGAGTCTTTAATCCTCTTAAATCCTATTAAATCTATCATCTTTTTTAACCTTTAAAATCTTAGTTTGACTACACCCCCCTAATTTTAGGAAATATGTGGTGCGAGTAGATAACTCTAACTTTGGATTACAACGAATGTTGTAAAAGTTCTCAAAATCAATTGGAAAACTGCTACGGAAAAAATTGAAATTTTTAGCTTTAGCAAATATTTTGTCTCGGAGTTAAGGAAAATATTGCAAGATCTTTGGACGTGATCCTACCGTTTATTAGGTCTCAAAACTAGTTTTTATTGATTCTTAAAGTTGAAAATTACAAAAATATCTTTAAATTTAGGTTTTAAATCGTTGATTTCAAGTATTTTAATATGAATTATAATAGGTTTTGTACGGAAAAATACATATTGAAGAACATGAAAATTATAGTTTGTTGTTATGGTAAGAAAAAATAAAAAAAAATAAAAAAATGAAAATGGGTGGATCGGTATGTAGCTAGCGACTAAATCTGGGTATAGTAGCTAACGTACTAGCAACTGCTATTCAGTATAGTTGCTAAGGTACTAGCAACTGATATTGATAAGGATCAGTACCAAAGTACCGATCGTATGCTTTTCTATTTTTTTCTCCTTTTTTTATTTTTCCATTGAATATTTTTTCTTCCTACATTACTTTATTTAGATTGAAATTCCTTTAGATTAAGATTTATATCCTTATTTTCAGATTTTTTGACATGGATTATAAGAAAATTTTTATTGACAAAAAGGATTTCATTAATTAATTAATAAAGATTATTGTGAGTTTAGACGAAAAGAAATTCCCCAAAATACATGAGGAGTGTTAGATTCCTGAGTAACCGGTGCAACCAACCACCTCAACCACCCCACCACATCGACGACAACACCCTCGGCCTCGATTTGCATCTCTCCCTCCCTCTAAACTCCAGCTTCAGAGTCTAATTGATCTCCATGATATCGTTATCTCCAAATTCATCAAAAATTCAATTCAAATCGCCGACTCCGATTTAGTTCAATTCAAATCAAATTGACGGATCCAGTTCAATTCAATTTAAATCGCCGGCTCTAGTTTGATTCAAATCAAATTGCCGACTCCGGTTCAATTAGATTCCAAACGACAATTCCGATTCAATTCAATTCCAATCTTTATCGATATATTTTTCATGGGACATCATTTCTAGTTTTTCCTGGAACTTTTGTGCCCACCAAATATTTCATGTAATGTTTGCTAGGCATATATCGCTAGCATTCAGTAAGTTATGTTGAGAATACTTAACAAATCCTCTCGATAAGATTCATCAAATTGTTTCGCCATATGTCGATATTTGTTTGTTCGATGCACAACCTGGTTTAGCTCACGATAACAAGCCCACTAAGTGTTTGACAAATGACCGAATGAATATACTGAAATTTTTTGCACACTTCACGCTCTGTTTCTATTCAAAACTTAGAATGAGTCAAATTTTGGCTTACAATTAATTTTGTAGAATTTCTCAAAATCAATTGAAAACATGGGTTACTCACAGTTTTGGTCAAAATAATGAAATTTTTAGTTTTAGGAAATAGTTTGTATGGGAATTAGACCTTTGGATGTGATTTTATCCTTTATTAGGTCTTGAAATTATTTTTTATTAATTTTTAAAGTTCAAAAATAGAAAAAAAAAATAATGAAAACTAATAACAGGGCCCAAAAGAGATTTGTAGGTGCCTGAAATCTTGGCAATGTCCTAAATTAATTTTAGGAAATATGTGGTGCGAGTAGATAACTCTAACTTTGGCTTACAACGAATGTTGTAAAAGTTCTCAAAATCAATTGGAAAACTGTTAAGGAAAAAATTGAAATTTTTAGCTGTAGCAAATATTTTGTCTTGGAGTTAAGGAAAATATTGCAAGATCTTTGGACGTGATCCTACAATTTATTAGGTCTCAAAACTATTTTTTATTGATTCTTAAAGTGGAAAATTACAAAAATATCTTTAAATTTAGGTTTTAAATCGTTGATTTCAAGTGTTTAAATATGAATTATAATAGATTTTGTACGAAAAAATATATTTTGAAGAACATGAAATTTATAGTTTGTTGTTATGGTTAGAGAAATAAAAGAAAAATTAAAAAAGAAAAAAAAAATTGAAAAAGAAAAAAAATGAAAATGGGTGGATCAGTATGAAGGTAGCGACTAAATTTGAACATACGAGCGACTTTATTTAGATTGAAATTCCTTTAGATTAAGATTTATATCCTTGTTTTCAGATTTTTTTTACATGGATTATAAGAAAATTTTCATCGAAAACACATTTTGTAGAACATGAAGATGATAGTTTGGTCTTGTGGTATGGGAAAAGCAAAAACTTTAAAAAATTAAAAAAAATAAAATTAATGGTTTAGGCGCAGGGAGACGCAACTCAAACTCACACCCAAGCCCAAACTTATGCCCTCAGAAAGGCCTAAGGCGCAGCAAAAGCAGTGGAGGCCCATGAGGTCTGGGGTTTAGCGGCGTGTGAATAGTAACACCTTGGGTTCGATTGTTTGGGGGCGTGTGAATAATAACACCCTGAGTTCACAACGTGTTTTAGTGCCCATCGCACTTGAATTCTTTTCCCTCGCAGCAACGTGGCAGAGAAATGTTTTTTTTTTAAAGAAGGGGTTATTGAATTAAAAGTTACGACTTTAGTGTGAATTCTATCATGGTTGATAGCAGCTTATAAATGCCCCAACCCCGGCAATCATACTTCATCCCGCCAATCATGGTTGACCTTTGAGATTAAAACTAAACCCTACTCCCTATTAATAAGGACCTATAAATGCCCACCTTCGACACCAATGCTTCATGCAAGTAACAATGGTTGAGCCATGGGATTAAAACTAAACCTATCCCCTATAAATGCCCTACCCCAACACCTATGGTTCGTACGACAAACCATGGCTTACTTGTGGGATTAAAACTAAACCATACCTCATTACCCCTATAAATGCCCTACCCCCAACACAATTGGTTCGTACAGGAAACAATGGTTGACCCGTAAGATTAAAAATAAACCTTACCCTATATTGATAGCGACTTATATATGCTCCACCTCTGACACCAATGCTTCGTGCGAGCAACAATGGTTGACCTATGCACTTGGGATCACATTGTTTTGCATGCGTTAGGCTGCCTCGTTTTGTGTGCCAAGTATTTTTGTGTGTTGATCTCACCTCGTTTTGCGTGCATGAACCACTTCTTTTTTTCCGTGCGTTGATCTCACAATTGGTTTGTACGGGAAACAATGGTTGACCCATGAGATTAAAACTAAACCCTACCCTATATTGATAATGACTTATATATGCTCCACTTCTGACACCAATGCTTGGTGCGAGCAACAATGGTCGACCTATGCATATGGGACCACATTGTTTTGAATGCGTTAGGCCGCCTTGTTTTACATGCCAAATATTTTCGTGTCAGGAGGGGAAAAAATCCTACTCTCAACGGGAGATGGATGTGGAGAGATAATGGCAACATCCCCAATGCATTGACCAACTCTATCCCTTTGCAGTCACTTTTGGCCTCCATATGCAAGCTATATAATTCTAGCAAAATTATATTTAATTAAGAAATTTCCCCACAAATAAATTACTAATTATATTATTTTTTCTGATCACATCCATTTATCGTACATTGTGCGATCAATTTTTATCAGGTACTATTTATATTCAATTTTAAATAAAAAATTTATAATGATTTATGACCCCATGATGTACAATAAATGAATATGATTGAAGAATTCCTAAATTCCTCACAAAGAAGATCCGCTGGATTTTTTCCCACCAATATTTTATTTTTCCCACCAAATAATTTTTGCAGACTGAGACCAAAACTGAAGGCACAAAAAACGTTTCCCTTTTATCTGTCTTGCTGTATTATATATTTTAATTTTAATTTAAAAAAAAAAACGAAAAAAACGGTGAGAGATTCGATCTGAGGACCTAAGCCTCAGCGACAGTTGGATATAGAGAGAGAATAGGAGAGAGAATAGGGGGATTTCAATCGACGAGCAAATTGAGCTGAATCGACGTCGTTTTTGTCGGGGATAGGGGGCAGAAGAGGGTTCTCTCATTTATCTGTCTCAATCTTTGTCAGAAGCAAACTCCGATTCAGTTCTGCGCTTTCTGGTTCGTCCGCTTTCACGTCGGAACGCAGCGAAACCGATTCGAAACGACACGGACTGGTCCTGCGGATTCGGTACTCTCGCTGGTAATTCTTCAGGTTCCTCCGTCCTCTTAAAGGAGTTGAATTTTTCTAATCAAGTTTACGACTTTACTTAGCAGCAATTTAAAAGTTTTCTTTTTGGTTAATTATTTGATTTCTTAATGATTGTGATGAGAATCTGATGCTTTGGATTTGCTGGGTTGGCAAATGGGCAACTGGGATTTTGGTTTGGATGATTTCAGATGGTTTCTGAGATGCCTTTTTTGGAATTTGATTGGGAAAATGTGGAAATTTGGAATGGTAGATTGCAAATTAAGTTTTATTTTTATTTTTGTCTTTAAATTATGAGTAAATTGTTGAATAGAAGCATGAATTTACAGAAAGTTGAAGTCTTTTGCTTTTCTGGGAGGGAGGATTGTTTGGAAATGATCAAACGAGATATTTCGTAAGATTGTTAGTTTTTCGGATACAATTTTTAGTAGATTCCTAATTTCCAACAAAGTTGGTGCTTTAGGATCCAGAATTTGGTCACCCATTACTGAATTACAGTTCGTGTTTGGATTTTGTTTCGTATCCGTTTAACCATTGATGGGTTAAATTTTGTTTATTGGAATTGTTACGATCAATGTCATTGGTATGTGTTTGATATACCTCATATTGGGTCACTCAAGTAGTCATTTCTTGTTTTCCTTTTTTTGCTAAGGCTAACTACTACCTCTTTGATTTTGTAGGATTATTTTCTTATGTATTCGTAAGGCATCAATCATTGCCTTCCGCATGCACGCCATAGGATAACATTCAAGTTGGTCTTGTGAGAATAGTGGGCAGTTCAAATTCGCGAAGCGTTATTCTGCACTTATTGCCTAATTTACTAGATATGGCTATATGCTCTCAATGCTGATTTTCTACGTACTAGTTCAGCAAGTTTTATCAACAATTTTTGGTAGTGGATGAAACCATAGTGTTGCCTATTTGGAGATATCAATGTTTTATAATTAGTTACGGATTCCTGAAATTAATCAGGCTATAAATGGACACATATGGTGAGAACAATATCTCGATGGAGTTACTGGATGTATCTGCAATTTTGTGTTGAACAAAGGGAAAATGCTATCAAATTGGAAACCCCGTACTGATTTGATGCTTATCTCCTTGGGGTACACCTTAATCTTGTTCGTTGGGATATCTAGAATTAGAGAGTATTTAAACCGTGTGATATAAGAAGAAACCATGGAGTATGAATCAAATAAACGATTTCCTTTGGATGCAAAAGATTATAAGTTATACGAAGAAGTTGGTGAAGGTGTCAGTGCTTCCGTGTACAGGGCACTCTGTATACCACTTAATGAGATAGTTGCTATCAAGGTTCTTGATCTGGAAAAGTGTAACAATGACCTGGTATGAAGCTTACTCTTGTATGCAGCTCATATGTTTATTTTATTTATACTTCATTGAATTTGTGTCTAAGTGATGTTTATATTTGCCTTATCTTGTTCACTTGGGTTCTATGTCTAACATGCATGGACTAACTGAACTTATGCATACATATTGCATAATCTTTCGAGAAGCAATCCTATCACATCATGGCTTCAGTATCTTACAGAAGACTTATACTTCATTATTTTTGTGGTGAATTTGTTTTCTAACCCTATGTTTGGATGGGGGATTTGCAAGGGTTTTAGGATAGATTAGTTAAAACTGAACCACAAAACATTGTATAATGGAATTTGAAACGCACTGCATGATCTTTACAATGACATAAACAAAAAGGATTTACAAATTACTCCTTTCAAGTAATCATTTGCAAAATCCATCCCAATGCAATAATGCATTGTATCTGGTCAATTCAAATCCCTCCGTCTAATCTTTGTGGTGCATTTCTAACTTATGTAGCTTAATCCTATATGCTTGCCAATCCCTCATCCAAACATAGGGTGAACGTTTGGGCACAACTACAAGGCATTTGTAGAAAGGATTTGTCTGGAAATAAGTTGAGTTTCTGCGTTAGCAACACTTTTAAGCCATCATAGTCTCGAAGAATATTGTCTGTCGAAATTGACTGGTTTTTTGTCTTTAAGCTGTCAATTGGTTGATATAAGAGTATAAATGGTATGTGAAGTATCATCTACAGTTCTATTTTTCTGTCAAATTTTGCAGGATGGTATCCGACGGGAGGTTAACACAATGACTTTGATTAAACACCAAAATTTAGTACGAGCACATTGTTCATTCACTGCTGGCCATAGCCTTTGGGTCGTGATGCCATATATGGCTGGAGGGTCCTGCCTGCATATAATGAAATCTTCTTATCCTGAAGGGTTTGAAGAGCCTGTTATTGCAACTTTATTGCACGAAGTTCTCAAAGCTCTCGTGTATCTTCATGCTCAGGGCGACATCCATAGAGATGTGAAGGTACCACGCTCCACTCTCTTATTATTTACCAATAATTTTTTGTATACTTCATTCAGGGCAGGTGATTTACCAATAACTTTTTGTATTCTTCATTATGAAATAGGCACATTATTGGTTGCAATATGCAGAAAACTAGTATCCTTGGAACCAATATATTCTGACGATAGTTACTTTCCATGGCATGCGATTTTTTTTTTTTTTTGAAAAGATTAATTCTGCGCTCAATGATATAATGTTTACGTCTCTATTCAAAACTTCTTACATGTGAATAACTAGCCGATATGTTTGTGTCTTGGGTATATGACAAGCTTGTGTACAAATTGTGTCAAATTTCTTAGCATACTGTTATCTATGCCTGTTCATGTTGAAGGATGATGCACTGGTATTCTTATTTATGTTCTTAACCTTCAAATTCAGGCTGGGAATATTTTAATTGACTCTAATGGTGCCGTCAAGTTAGCAGACTTTGGAGTGTCCGCATGCATGTTTGATGCTGGTGATAGACAACGTTCCAGAAATACGTTTGTTGGAACTCCATGCTGGTATTTGTTTTTTAATCTTTTCCGTCTGCCTTATGTATGATGGTGTAATATCAAAATCATTTTTCCATTTTTAATTGGCTTAAGGCTGTAGAAATTTTATACATAGAGCTCGTTTGGATGTGCTTTTAAAATAACTGAAAGCACTTTTGGTGCAAATGCTTTTAGAACCAATTTTTAGTAAAGATGCAAGTAAACCCTGGAAAAGCACTTAAAGTGCTTCGTGGAAGAAGCATATAACTGGTGCTTCTTGCAGAAAACACTTTTAAGTGTATTTTGAACCCAAAAACATTTTCTCTAAAAGCGCTTTCAGTCATTTTAAAACACATCCAAACGAGTCAAAACAAGGTATTGTAGTAAGAAACGAATAGATTCCTCCGAACAAGTAAGAGTCGTCAACAGACTATACACCCTAAAATACTCTGATTTTGTCCCTTTCTCCTCAGGATGGCTCCTGAAGTTATGCAGCAGTTACATGGATATGACTTCAAGTGAGTGGATTACTAGCCAATCTCTGACTTTCTATGTTCTCTCTGTATCCGTGGTTTCTCTGCTGCTTTATGTTTGGCTGAAGTTTTCTTATGTTGTATTTTTACCTTTTTCTTCATTTACAGAGCAGACATCTGGTCATTTGGAATAACAGCGCTTGAGCTTGCTCATGGTCATGCCCCATTTTCTAAGTACCCGCCCATGAAAGTAATTTTCTTGAATTTTTCATATTAATATGGGCTCTTCCTAGTAGAAGTGTTTCACCGGTGCTTATTGGGTGAGTTTACAAATTATTTCTACTCTTTTTCTTGCAGGTTTTGCTTATGACTTTACAAAATGCACCCCCCGGCCTTGACTATGAAAGAGACAAAAGATTTTCAAAGGTTTGTGTTGGCCAGTTGAAACTCACATCTTCCATTCCCAAATTTAATTCATGAAGTGCTACATTTTCCAGTCTTTCAAAGAGATGGTAGGTGCTTGCTTAGTGAAGGATCCAAAGAAGCGTCCATCTTCAGAGAAGCTTTTGAAGCACCATTTTTTCAAACATGCACGACCTGTTGAATATCTGTCCCGTACCATTCTTGAGGGTCTTTCTCCATTGGGTGAACGTTTCAGGATGCTGAAGGTCTCTTGCTACTCCCAAATTCTCGTGTACTTTATTATTCAGTTATGGTATGTGTCATGATTTCAGCTACATTTTTACCTTTTTTTTTATGTGTTTTAGGCAAAAGAAGCTGATCTTCTTGTGCAGAATAAGGCTCTCTATGGGGATGAACATTTATCACAGGTGAGAGTTGTTCAAAGTTAAATAAAGAGCTAACTACATTTTACACCCTTGAGGTTTGGGGTGATTTTCAAATTGGGCCATGAAGGTATTAAAATTGTAACAATTTATGCCTTTGGTCAGATTGATTGTTTGACCCTTTATTAAATTGATGATATAGTGAGTGTGAGATCCTTATATGGGTAAACATGTAAGCCAAATTTGCATTACATTGACAAAAATACTCATCAATTTAATGGAGGATTAGATATTCAAAGAGGGAAAAGGTGTAAGGCGATACAATTTCAAAACTTAAGGGTGAAGAAAATTTAAACCTCGTGGTCTATTTCAGACCTCAAGGGTGTAAATATAGCTAACCCTTAAACAAAAGTAGTTACGTGTTTAGTTGTAGTCTTGAGTGGTCTTTAGGCATCAGCATTTAAGGTTTCTCTTTCCGCTTTCACTCTTTGAATTTGTCTGTGTGCATGTGCTATAAATTAATATACTGTGTAATCAAACTTTCTGCTTTAATATTTGAGAATCTAATTCCTAGGTTTCGGTTAAGTTATTATCAACACCATCCTGAATATATATTCTTACTTGCAGCAAGAGTATATCCGAGGAATCAGTGCCTGGAATTTCAACCTTGAGGATTTAAAAAATGAGGCTGCTCTTGTAAGTTTATCAATTTCTAGCCTATGTGTACTTGTTTTAGTCCTAATCAACTAACCGTTGGTCTGATTCATGCACGGCGGCTTCATTTAACATTATTAATCATTTATTTTGTTAATTTACATTATTACTGACATACTGTTGCCTGCAGATTGAAGAGGATGGCATGCCCAATGCATCAAGTGAGAAGCAAATTGATAAGGACGAGGATGTTAGTTTTCCAACGAAGAGGGAAGCCACTGAGATGGAAATCCAATCAAATGCTGTGCCTGATCAGGAGGTACAGGAACTACTTCTTTAATCTCATCACCCTTGTCTCAGATGTTCAGTTTTTTAAGTTCTAATATTGTTTTATTTATTCGGTGTCTGCCTGCTTAGGATGGCTTCAACGATCTGCATGATTTGGACAACTCACTTGCTTCATTTCCTATCAAACCTCTTCAAGCGCTTAAGTATGAATGCTTTCCTTTTCTGGAATCGTGTCATCCACTCATATTAATAACTTCAGCCCTTATAACTTTAACTGATTTGTCAGCAAACAGATTGTTAATGCAGTCCTCCAAATTATTATTATTCAATATCTTAACTATTTTCTGCAAGTTATTGCATTTTATCCATTTTATGTAGCATCCTAGTAATTACTTTCATTATGGATTTTCCCAAAATTATTGAGATATTTTGTGTGTTTATTAATTTCATTGCGATTGTAATTGTTCCGTTCTTGTAGAAACCTTGTGTCTTGATTTAAAAGTTTCTTTTTTCTATGTTTGCTAAGCGTTTTGAATGCAATTTTTTTTCATTTCTTTTATCTTACTTCCAAATTGTTTTCTCTGATGCAGAGGCTGTTTTGATGTTTGTGAGGATGATGTGAGTGCATCTAGTCCTAGAAACATTGCTCAAGAAAATGGAAGAAGTGAAGGTGAGACTTCAAGGCAATGTAGTTCTTTACCACGTCATGTTAATCCCGAGCCTAAAAAGTTTTTGAGTGGTTCACTGTTACCGGATTATGTGCTTTCTCCCAAAAAGGTTGTTGGCAACGGTGAAAGGTAAGTGTTCTTATGATGAAGTTGATTGGGTTGTTTAATGTGCTTTTTCTAGAATAACATCATCGATAGAATGCTCTATTTGTTTTCCACTTTTCTTAATCAGAAGAAAGTGAGCTTCCCCCTTTTCACTTTCCTGCATCAAGCATTGTTTGCATGCTCATTATCTCTGGCTGAATAAAACGCTCTTTGAATTCCATATGTGGTTGCTTGTTGACTTAGTATAATACCTACTTAGAGCTCCTCACAACAATTGCGCAACGCACATTCTTGTTGCCTAGTATTGTTATGAGTCATCCTTTGTTGGAATCACACTGTATTTTTTATTTTTTACGTTGAAACTATCATATGATAATATTGTATATGTGGAGTACTAAGGAACCATCCTTTGTTGAACTAAATTGTAATTAAATTTCTTCACTGTCGAAATTGTCATGATAATCATGGTTTTATCACCTAGAGCCTTGCCCAGTGAAAGTTCAGGAAACAATAATGAATATGGTTTTGATGGTAATAGACTACAGTGTAAAAGCACCCTGATTGTCATTGTCGTCTTGCTTTTTTACGGTATGATTCTTTTGGTATCCTCATCTGCCAATCATTGTAATTTTGTGCAATTGCGTGTAAAAATGTGGTTCTACCAGCTATGAGTTGAAAATATTATATGTTTTGAAGGGATCATTTGCAATCAAAACATCAACCTGAGCGGAGCTACAGTGGTCCATTGTCGTATCGCCAGAAGAGAGATTCCATCGGCCATGCTTCTGGTTTGTCTCTTGTCGCTATATGCTTTCATCATTTATTCCCTATGTCTGATATCTTCCACCTGTTTGTGCGTTTTAAAAATCTATTATATCATTTATGCATCTGTTTATGCAGCTGAGGATGTTTCTGAAGGAGCAGTTGTCCAACGCAAGGGGCGCTTCAAGGTTACTTCAGCGGACCTCAGTCCCAAGGTACATATATTTAATAACTGATATATTCTGGAGTGTTATTGACTATTTACAATAGAATTGCATTGCTTCATATTTGAGGCACCTATTGGTTTCAGTTTTTCCATCAGATTTGTTCTCAGTACCCGTCGGGGTTTTATGTCTACGTCGTGTGTTTATGATGTTTAGCATCATAAAGAAGGGGTGCAACTTAGCAGGATATCCTTTAGGCATTAATAACCATTACCGTTCCTATCTCTTTTCCAGGGTCCTTCAAACTGCTTGTTTAATCCTTCTGGAAGTTCAACTGGTCCAGCGACTGCAAATCTTGCAGCTACCACTGTTCTCCCTTCACTACAATGCATTCTGCAGCAAAACACCTCACAAAGAGTATGTGCCAGTTTTTGAACCCATTTTGTAGAGAGAGTGTGTCTCAACTTTCTTTCTTCATGTGACAGGACGAAATAGTTAAATTGATCAAATACGTGGAACAGACACAAGGGGAGTCCACTGACGCAAGCACCGGTGACCTTTTGCAGGTAAAACCTGGGTTTAATTACTGTATATATTGTTTCGTGGTTGAAGTAATTCATACCTTTAACAGTAATATAATCTATTATTTCACTTGTATATAACTTTCAAAATCGTCTTGGACATGTAGTTTAAGATACGTCCGACTTATGATAATAATTTGCGCTTATGGACTGTAAGCTTGAACTAGATCTTGACTATGCTTTATGTCAAACTGATGCAGATGGCTCTGGCTTCCTCTCGGGAGAGAGAATTGCAGTCTCTGGTGATTAATCTGCAACAGAGGTATTTGAGTAATTAAACGCTTTTTGATGATGTGAATCTGATCTGCATATAAACATTCTACTTATAATCTGTCTATAATGTCAGTGTTGGGAATCTTGTCGAACAATTGCAAAGACACAAGCTGAAAAATGCCCAGGTTCGTGTATTTGTCTTGAATGGTTTTGTTTGAGTTTTTATGTTCCGCGGAGAAAAGAAATATGTTTTCAGATTAACCATCTGTTAATCAAAATGTTTCTTCCAATTCCAAGTAATTAAAAGATCTCCCTTTGGTTTGCAGTTAGAAAGGCAATTGAAAGGTATGGCCAACAAAGACGAAAATGCTAGAAATCGAAGTGATGCATGAAGGCAATGTCATGTCCACCGCTGACAGTCGAATAATTGCTTTGACCGGAAAATAGAAAATGCTACAGAAAGCAGATGAACCATGGTGGCGGTGCTGTGGCCACCGGCGGACGTTGTTGCTGGATGGTACGTGGCGTCTGCCGGTTAATGCTGAATCGCAGGAGCAAAATTTTTTCCGGTGTCTTCTAGTGTATCATATGTGTGAATGTGGGTTAGTGCAGACATTCAAATTTTGAGAATGCAATTCCTTTGAGTCCCGTTGTGCAACATGTAATTTGTTGAACTGATATTGTAAATATAATTTATTTTGGTTCAATTTCTCTCGTCTTCGTCTACTGTTAATATCATAGTCGTGTTCTCGAGCTAGCCTCAGCGCGCATTAAAGAAAATTTTAGAAGACATTTGGAAGCGGATTTACCATTTTCTGCGTCAGATAAGTGGAAAATCGATAAAAACTGATCTCAATCGGATTGAAATAAGCTAAATTTTAGAGTACAACTTACTCGAAAGATTTGAGCAACCTGTAACATGAATTGGTTCTCATCTGCAGTTCTATATGGTAATAATTTCGTACCATATCAAAATATCTGATTTTTTTTGGTGTATAAATTATCAAGAAGTGACTTATTGTAACGTCATTCTCAAGCTATAAGCAACAAGAAACATGGTTTATTATCAAATCGAATTTATTTATTCGAGAGTCCATTTGCCAACCCGAGTTTGCCTCCATGGAAGGATGATAGAGCTAAACCGGAGACTCTTATATAGTACATTTTAGAGCAACTCCACCGGGAACATTAGCCCGATGGACCGGCGACTTCCCTATCCCAATAGCCCCAGCTGTAAGCTCCAGCCCATGCAGATGTGTGGGCTGAGGGAGGGGCCTGAGCGAGAGGCCCGACTCGAATTGGTGGCTCGAGAGCCTGAGGGCTGTGTGATGTGTGATGTGTGATGTGTGGTTGATGTTAGGGTGACCCGACTCGAATTCGTCCGTTTTCCTTTGTCGGAATCTGGAAAAAAGAATGGGATGCATGTAGGGAATTAAGCCCTCGAATTAAACCACAAGAATTGCAACACAACAGGATTTAAAGCTTAATAACACAAGATAGTGATAGAAACATCTCTTGGCTTCGAGATTGAGAGCTCAAGCTCTCAGCTTCAATGGTAGGACCTCGCACCAGGGATTCCAAAAATATTATTTTTGAGCTTGATTTGTTGAAGAGAGAACCGGTCAAATGAGGGGGGAAATGGAAAGGGAGATGGGGTGTCTGATGGATTGGGTGAGAAAAAAATATTAATATTTTATTATCTATTGCCATGACTATTCAGTTTAGAAGTGAAAATACAAAAAATAATTACTGTTCACTCGATGAATTTAATAACGAGTTGCCCTAAAAGGCCTTTGCAACGCTAAAGTTGCTCTTACGTTCACAATCGCATTTGCCAGAAAATTCACCTCGAAACATAGGATGAAAATTGAAGTGCAAAACCAAAACAAGCCAAGCCTATTGCCGACCTAGCTAGGTAGGCAACTGCTAGCAGTTTTTCTGCGAAAAATATTATTCTCTAATAGAGATGAGATCCGTATTCATTGAAGGGCTTTAGAGAGACGTGTTAAATGGAGCATTGCATGACTTCCAACTGGCCGTAGACACCAACAGACCAACAATTCAATATTTACATAAACTCATGTCTTCGTCTCTCTAGTTGTGTCACTCCATCTCTGTCCAAGAGAAAACTAAGCTTCCGAACAAAACCTTTTTCTTTTTTTTTTTCTGTGCCATTTTTGTGTCACCCAAACACGGTCGAAATGGGGATTGTGGGTTTGGAAGAGAGGGTGAACATCGAGGTGCAGGAGTTCTGCCGTACGTTGGTGGCCTCCGCCGGCCTCCACCGCAGAAAAGACGACCACCAGCAACCCGACCACAGGCGTTTCGACTCGAGGGGTGATTATGAACAAGACATGTTGGTGTGTGTCACTAGCGGCGTTTCCTTCTTAGGCCTTGCCGTCGTCGACCGTCTCCTCCACCGTGGCTACTCCGTCCGCCTCATCGTTGACAAACAAGGTAATCGTTAATTATCCATTACTGTAAATCATCATTAGTTAATGCTTTATCCATCCAAGTTCCAATTTGGATTCTCAAAGTGTAGAATGTGAGTTAAGTCGGTTGATTAAAGCTAAGTCTACTTCTTTGTGACCGTATTTGAATCGGCTTGCTTTTACTGAAAGTGATTGTTTCAGAAGCCTAATAAAAATCCGAAAAGCACTTAAAATTACATCTTGAGAAAAATCACTTCTCCATAAAAGCACTAAAGAAACTTTTTTATATATAATTAATAAATACTTTTAAAATTTTCTGATGTTTTTTATTATTTGAAAGTTATTTATAAAAGTTCAAGCAATTTTGGTGAGAAATTGGAATTTCCATTTTATACAATTTAAACATTTTTTTGGGCTTCAATTAAGTTTCCAAGTCTTCTATTCTCTTCCGCAATGAAGTTGCACGATGACAATAGAAAGTTTCTTCCTTTATCCCTATTTCTTTCATTATTTGTTTTTTTATTTGAAAAGGGAACAATTGTTGGCTTCGTTAGGACAGTCCATCATTTTGGGAGTCCGGAAACACAACAAGGCATTTCAGCCTCTCTTTAATCACAATCGTGCGATTCACTGATATCATGAATCGAACTTAGGATGCTTGTTTAATTGCATTTACATTGCAACATTTTCCTTTATTCGAGCGCTATTTTAGTTATAGTAGAACCTCTAGGAATTGATACCCGATAAATTAATAATCTCGATTGAATAATATTTTTTTAGAGTCCCGACTTTTAAGATAATATATTATAAAAAATTCATATAGATTTCACATAATATATAAATTAAATATGATCGAAGAAATTTAATATTGCAATTGTTTTTAGTGTTATCTAGTTTATTTTTATTGTACTCGCACAATGCTTTGCACATTTTATCCGTCATTGTTGATTTTTACACCTTTGAGGTGAGAAACCATTGTTGTCTGTATTGTGGTAATATGACTTTTGTTATTTAAATAGAATTTTTCTGGTTAAATGTTCATAAGTGAAATAATATTAATGCATTGAAAAATGTACAATATATTTATATAAAAAAAAAAGTATATTCATGAATTTTACATTGTTAATCAAATACACAGAATTATTAGTTTGTAAAACAAGAAACTAAATACAGTGTACAATATTTAAGAAAATATTGATAAATTAATTAGCTATTAGTTAATCGAATTTATCGATTATTTAATATTCTCTAAATTAATAGATTTTCTTTGGTCTCAAGACTATTAATTTATAGAGTTTAATTGTAATTAAGCATAATTTTTGTACATTCATTTTCTTCTTATGCATTTTGTGACTTGTCAATGAATTTCCATCTAATTCAAAGGGCATAAAATAACTAGAGTGAAAGGAGAGAGAAAAAGGGGTACAAAAATCTTTTCTCTTCTTTAACGTAGTCTGGATTACCTTTTTTTTTAATACAAGAAACGATAGTAAAATTTCATTATTGAATTACAATTACAAAGAATCCACGACAATTACAAAAGTTGCCATATGGATATAACCCTCTAATTAGCAACAACAACCGCACACTCACTAGCACAAGCATTGTCGGTTCAAATCTGCATAAAGACAGCAGACGGAACAAATCTATACCACATCCCATGTATGCTAGCGTAGTAAAATGAGTTCATGTCGGACTAAAATATTGTTTTGATCAACTTAATTGCGCATGTGATTAGGTTGAATGTTGATTTATCTTAATGCGATATATGAATATTATTCCTTTACTTGTACCCATAAAGAAAATGTCGTGTGAAATTTGTTTAATTACATCCGGAATTAATGTGTTGTCGTGTCCCCCCGAAACATATATTCCAGAAGATGTAGAAATATTGAGGGAGATGAGGACAAGCGGCGCCACCAGCGATCGCATATCTGCATTTATTGCGAAGCTAACTGACACCGACGCTGTTGAAAGTTTGTCACACGCGTTCCATGGCTGTCGTGGCGTTTTCCACACTTCTGCATTTGTCGACCCCGCTGGCCTCTCTGGTTACACTGTGAGTTACTTTACCCTTTTCATTTGTCTTACTCTTCTCCAACTTGAAAAGACTTCTACATGGCATGCAACCGACTGCACACAAAGGAATTTCGATCCTCTCCTAACTTTAGTGTTCAAAGTCTAAGGGTCACGTCCCGGCCCAGAGCTCTATCAAATCCCAAGCTTGACTTCATCGTAATACAATATTATCCGTTTTGGACTCCGATCACGTCCTTACGGTTTTGTTTCTGAGAACTCACATGGGAACTCACACGAGAACTTCCCAGAGGGTCACCAATCTTGGGATTGCTCTTTCGCGAACTCACTTAACTTCGGAGTTCCTATGGAACCCGATTTGTGTAAGATGGGCCAACGGCAACAAGTTAATAAGGACCGTCAGATTCAATTTTAAACAATCCAGATTGTCTGATCGTTTGACTTCCGACAATGAGATGCAGAGATTTCTGTCCGAAGCCCAAACAAAGAGTCACATCCGCATCCGCATTATTTAGTCTATTGTGCCAGTTGTCCCATGTGGTCATTCGGACTCTAGATTTTTTTTTTTTTTTTTTCTTTTCACAAGACACTAGATTTCTTTTTGAGGAAGTGATTTTTGCATTCCCCTTTACTCTTTTTGCATGTACTTGTTCTACTGCGACCATTGGATACTAGTATTTATTTATGTCCTTCTTTTGTGCTTTGATTATGAATGAAGGTCTGGGGAGAAAATCGAATAATGCACATACATTTTACCTAAATTGCTTAAAATCGAATAATTAGTGCTATGATCAGCTCATCCGACTGACCTCTACTTGTACGTCAAGAATTGCATATAATTTTGTGTCTATCATTTTCATCATGAAAAAGTAAAACTAAATAGTTTCAAACTTTCACATATTCCTTTGATTTTGTTGCTCATGCACAATTCTATTTATTTGTGTCGTTTAAATGGCGACTGACCGTTGGATTTGAATGATGTGATTAGAAATCCATGGCTGAGATAGAAGTGAAGGCAAGTGAGAATGTGATGAAGGCATGTGCAATGACGCCATCTGTGAGAAAATGTGTGCTGACTTCTTCCCTTTTAGCCTGCGTTTGGCAAGACAGCTCCCAGAATTTGAACTTCTCCCCTGTAATTAACCATAACCACTGGAGCAGTGAGTCACTCTGCATAGATAAAAAGGTACTGTTTACAGTTATTTTACTGAAATTACTAAGGTTTTAAAAGGCGCTAGCCGAGTGGTAAGGCAGTGAGTCACTTTGCATAAATAAAAAGATACTATTTACAGTTATTTTACTGGTAATTACCAAGGTTTTAAAAGGCAATAACCGAGTGGCAAGGCAGTAGGCATCTAGGCAGAGTCTAGGCAAGCGCCTAGACAGGTTTAGACAACCTTTCTTGTTTTTTTAAATATCTAGAAATTAATCGTGATGGTGGTCAATCATCTAGCGCTTAAGCATGAATTTTTAGAACAATAGTAATTACACAATAACATTTCTATGCTAATCACAAGGATAATTATCATTAGTAATTTTTTTTTAAAGTTTGATTTGGAAATGGTAGCTCTGGTATGCATTGGGCAAGCTGAGGGCAGAGAAAGCTGCATGGAAAATAGCTGAGGAAAAGGGGTTGAAGTTGACCACCATCTGCCCGGCTCTCATTACCGGCCCTGAAATTTCCACTAAAAATCCAACCGCAACTCTTTCATATCTCAAATGTATTAATTCCTTCCCACCTTTTTTGTTTTCTAAAAATTTGGTATCAAACTCGTTGTACATGGTAATCAAACCAAATGGGTCTAACAATATTCTAAATTACAAATGAAGAAATGTCACCAAACCGTAATGTCACTATGAGAAGAAGCGAGCCCATGGGGCTTTCTGCTCCACTCGAGCGCTATGGCCTCATTGAGCACCACCTCCTCGAGCAGTGCTCAAACCTGCCCAAGTGTGTTAAAATTTAGGAGATAGGGTCCTTGCCATATCTTCTTTGTGAGGATTCTGGAAATCCTTTAATTTAATCATTTCATCGTGTATCTTACGATTAGAAATCATTTTAAATTATATTATTTAAAATTGAACACAAACAATACCTGACGAAAACTGACCGCACAATATACGATAAACGAACAAGATTAAAAAATCTCGAGATTCTCACAAAGAGAATCCTACGAGGTACCTATCTCACAATTTTGGTATGAGTCAAAATCCACTTGTTCCCTTGTAATTTTTACTAATTTTGGTTGTGTAAACACAGGAGCGCAAGAAATGTACCAAAGCGGAGTGCTAGCCACAGTGGATATAACAAGACTGGCAGAGGCACATGTAGGCGTGTTTGAGGCAATGGCAGCGTTTGGCAGATACATCTGGTTCGATCGAGTCATTGACGGAGATGAAGAGGCCGAGAAGTTAGCAGAGGAGACGGGCATGTCAAAGAACAAGATTCTGGGCAACGGCGGCTCTAACGTTGTCCAGAATCGATTCGAATTGTCGAACAAGAAGCTTACAAATCTTTTGACGGGAAGAGTACATTGCTGTTACAATTCATAAACAAATTCGGCATTTCAATTAGAATTCTTCCCGTTGTTATACTAAATTGTTCAAAAAAAAAAAAGACGAAAATACAAGTGCAAAGGAAAAAATAACAGAAAACCACAGGGACAAAAGTGGGATTCGATATGGAGCTCATCCTACAGTTTCAACCATTCAAACTATTTAATTTATAAATCATTATTCCAAAAATTCAATTTAACTCAAAATTATTTATCGATTTAATTATTACATTAAAATTTTATTACTTTTTATAATTGTAGAATCAATTAAATATTTTAAATATTTTCAATTTGATTAATATTTTACAAGAATATCTAAGAGATGCAAATTGAAAAATGAAAAATAAACAGTTTTGATCATCGAAGTTCAATGTGGTGTGCGCGACTCTATTTTGAAACAAAATGGGAATCTCACTTCCCTTAAAATCCTCGGTACAAGTATTATGCCCAAAACTATTGTTTCTATAAAGTCAATTACTTCAATATTGAACGAAACTAAACTAAACTAAATAAAAACATGTTTTCAGATAAATTTTGGGCAAATTGATAAAAGAAAATTTATAAATGAAAAAAAAAAAAAAAAAAAAAAAAAAGAGACAGGGGGAAGAGGGAGGCTCAGAGAGTTGCTAACAGTGCTCAGCGAAGAGCCCTTTTACAGGCACTTCTCATACAAGAGGTGTCAGAAATTTAAAGCACTCTTCATCTTTGCCGTATCAACACACACACACACAAACATATTACCACAACACCAAAAATATATTAAATTTGACCACTCAAAAACCAAAACCGAGAAGAAGAAGCAAAACCCAGAAGAAAAAAAGCTGCGAGCAAGAAATAAAAGAGTGAGGTTAGGGTTTTCGGAATGTGTTTGAGATGTCATTGGTTGCGGCGTTTTATAAGTTTTTCTTTCTGGGCCTTTAGGGTTAACACTTAGGTGAGACCACAATTGACGTTAAAATACCCTACTGGATTAGTAAATTCAGCCCATTTTCTATGGGCCTATGCTTCATTGCTAAATTAACAAATGAGTATCACTTAGTACTACGGTCTAGTGATCATCACTTATAAGTGAAAGGAATGAATGGAGAACAGATATTTAAATGATTGCTCCGGTTAGTGAGTGGTACGAAACCCGCTGCTGGTGTAGAAGCTAAATTTGTGACCAAAGGGAGGCTGAAATGTCTCTGTGAATCTTCTATCGGAATGAGTGGATAACTGTCACTTGCCACCAACTGTTCTTTTTAAAAAAAAAAAAAAAAATGAGGGGTCTAGGAAGAGATTTTCTCAATTGTTTAGTAGTCAAGCAACCTCCAAGGAGAGTTTAGCAACTAATTTATTTCTCTCGATGTAATTAACATGCATGGACTCCCATGTTCCAATATCTTTACCGTTGCACATGATGCACGTACGTACAGGTAAAAAGTGGTATACTACTACTAACCCCTCGAGAGCTTTTGCCTTGTCTCCTCTTAGACAAATTACCAACGATGAGCCCTTCCATGAACACTTTTCATGCAGCCTTTTGCCACCCATTCCTTTTTTTTTCTAATTTGAGGCCGCTGAACGCCGGCAGCATTTTCTTAGATTAAGGACAGTATAGAAGCAGATATGGTTGTTTTTTTAGGAGATTAACGGGTGGCGAAGAGGCGAAGACACGGTAGTCAGATGCGAATTCATTTTGGGACAAGGTGGGTCAATTGGCTTTCCAAACTCAAAGATTTTCTGTGGAAGAACTGGGTACTGCCCTTTGAAAATCTGAGATACCCTTAAAAGCTGCTCTCCAGTTATTCACCTATTGTCTCTATAAGCACTAAGTAGGGTAGCTACTAGCCTCATGTCTTTATATGTTGTTGCTATAAGCATCTTTCGATCTGTGTTCTTGCTCAAAAGTTATTAACATCAGTCAACATGCTCATTCGAAAGTTGTTCGCATACGTTGACATGCATGTAATATGATTTGACAAATAACCTCAGGCTTACCAAAGCTCAATGAAATGCTACTTTTCATGTTATACCCCAACCCCCCTCCCCACCACCCCCCCCCCCCCCCCCAAAAAAAAATCCTAGTGGCGATAGTTCACCTTTTTAGGGCGCAGGAAGACTCAAATAAATATTTTAACCTCTCCTGATCATTAACGTATGGTTCACAAACGTTAGTAATTGAATCTAAGATAAATTGTGTATAATACAAATTTGAAATTCGTCCCAACAACTGAGTCATCAATTGTGGTTTAGATATGGTTGTTAAATGTTAATTAATTTATAAAGTAGAGCACAATTTTAACAAAGGGCCCATGACTACTCGTGAGTCAACCCAACCCGACATGGGAGAGATGACCATATTGTCGACATGCATTGTGGTGATCATGATTACTATTTATTTATTTATTTTAACAACAAAAGAACAAAGATTATTATTTGTTTAATAATTTTGAGTACCAATTTATCAATTTATATGTAGCTGGTGGGTCGTGTGACAGCTTACAAGGCCTTGCATGAAAATTGACAACCATATGCCGGTCAAACGTATTAGTAATTCAAATTTGTTTAATTTTTTTCGTTTTTTTTTTTTTGTAAAGAAGTGTTCAGATGTTAGTTTCGTCATGACAGTTTACTTTTTTGAATTTGTTTAATTAATCAAGTTGGGAGTTTGAAACATAAAGAATCATGAGTTTCACGCAAAAGTAACAAATTTACATGATCAAATTTCAAAATTAAATCACTTCTAGCAAATGCACTTTTCACAAAATTTGTTAAAATTAACGATTTGTTTAATTACTATTTCTAAGATTAGCCCGTCTTATATTCGGAAAATTCATTCATGATGATGCATCGTGAGTTTGAGGGAGTGTTGAAAAATCGAAAAAGAAAACTATTACGAGATTGATGAATTAGGAAATTTATTTTATTTTCTTAAGGTCTTGATTATTTTGTAAGTATTTTGCTTAAGATTCACTTGTGTTGGGTACTAAGTTTATTGTATTTTTATCCCGTATAAATTCATCTAAGATGGGAGAAGATTAAAGCATTCAAAAGGCTAGAATTCTGAAATATACGTTTTTAGAAGAAGCAGTTTCGAACGATCCCTAACAACATTTAGGACAAAAAATTTGAAAACGTTTTTGGATGCAAGAAGCAACTGGATTTGACGTGCTTTTGACAAAAAAAAAAAAAAAACACTTATAATATAATCACTTATGAGTAAAAGTGTTTTTTTTCAAAGAAAGTAATCCCAAACTGACCGTAATGGAGGAATAAACGGAGATGTTTAGGGCAGCAGAGAGCAGGGTGGAGGAGAGGAGTGGGAAAAGAGCAGGGTAGATGAGGAACAGTTCCCTATATTTGCTGTCATCGGTACTCATGAAAACCAATGCCGAAGCCCTCACTCTCTCTCCCTCTCTCTGAGAAATTTTTTAGTGTGACTGATAGACGGGATAATATATTATATGTACAAATAGTAAGATATGTATGTTAAAATATTAATAAATTAAAAAATAAAATTTCTCACTATTCTTATTAAAACAAGTGATGTACCACTTATATTCCCGTCAAAACTAAAAATTTCTCCTCTCTACACCATCTCTCCCTCTCACACATCTTTCTCTCTCAAGAGTGATGCATGAGCACCGTTTTTTCCCTCTTTTTTAATTCTGCTTTGCTCAGAGTTCTATATAGAAGAAAATCTTCTGCTTTCGTTAACAAGGAGCTGGCTTCTCTCACAACAGTAATATAAAATGTTGACATATCTTAATCGTGATCGCACAAATAAAAAAAGATGAGAATGTACGAAAAATGGTATGACAGAGAAGCCAGCTCCCGTTAACAAAGTTTTACAAGTCAGTTCACAAATAGATTAAAAGTAGCACAGACTCTGAGAGAGCTAGAGAGAGAAAGAGAGAGTAAAACTGTAAAATAGAGAGAGAGAGAGAGAGAGAGAGAGAGAGAGAGAGAGAGAGTGTGTGGTTCTATTTCTTCTGCTTGCAGAGATGTTACATAAACAAGCGGTGGTTATATATGAAATCTGGGCGTTTGAGATCAGATCGAACTTCCAACTCGTTCATCTTTCATTATTCGCACTCCACATTGTATTCCAACGATCGAGCTTTTTAATCATCCAGAGTCAACCCAAGATCACGAGCTTTGACTTAAATCTCAACCTTTGATTTGATCCCCGCTTCTCCAGGTCAGTTCTTTCTTTCACTTCCTTAATATACATTTGCATTGCTCATTTCCTTCATCCATTTTCTTGTAGTTAAGATTACGAATGCCTTTTTGAACCTCTCATTATTATTTAGATTAGATTAGATTATCGCTTCACCTCGAGTGAGGAGAAAAACTGTGGAATGTAGATTAGATATTGCTAGACGATTCATGCAATTGCAAGCCAGCAGTGTGATGTGATATATGATTTGCTAATGCTTCTTAGTGAGTGATTTCTTTCACTTAATCTAATTACCTTTTATGATTACTAATTGGTGATTGGCTGATTTACTGCGGATCGGTCCCACTCATGTCTAACCTATTTATTGCAAGTCCATCTGCTTGTGAAGAAAGTCTTGACTTTTTGTTTGAATTTTGAGAGGAGGGGCTTTTTTTTTTTTTTTTTATTATTATTTTTTTTTTACTACCATTCAATTTTACACACATTATACATGATATTGTTAAATTGCTAATCAGTTAATAAGTTAATACATCGTTAACAAAATATTATTGATAATAATGGAATGATTTTAAGAGTAATCAAATGGTTAAAAAGTTTTTAATTTGGCTAATAATGACTAGGATATCTATATACTATATTTGTATGATTGTGATACTATCTTTTTCTAAATTTGATTAATGACTTTTTACTTTCTTTCCATTGTTATTTTCCATGTTTTAATTAATTATTAATTTTTTCTTAATCCACTTTTCCCTCATTCAACACCACAAAACTACAAATTCCCATCTCATCGTTTTTGGTTTTCGCATTAGATTCTCTCCCAAATAACGTTGTTTGCTACAAAATGATTCTTTCTGCTTTCTAGACTTGGCAATTGGGAAGGATGAAACTATTTCGGACATTGCTGATACATTCTTTAATAAAACGAACCTCATATAAATGATGCATTAGGATTTTTCTCAATTAAATGTAGAATCATTTCAGAGTGGCCCAGTGATTTGGGACAAATTTCAAACTCATATTTCTAGCGCTCGTGAATCGCACAAGGGTGGGCATAAAGAGCCTAGCGCATGTAAATCACACAGTAGTTGTCATGGGGAGGCTAAAATACCTCTACGAGTCTTCTCGACTCTTAGAAGAGTGGACTGCCATGCTCAGCCACCAGCTGATCCCTTTTCTTTAAAGAAAAACTCTGTATTAAATGTGGCAGTAATATAATCAGTTTTGAGTGTCTATATTATTTTTATTTTTATTTTTTCAATCATGATCATAATTTAGGGCCCATGTGACTTCCATAGATTAGAACTTAAAAATTAGGAGCAAATTGACAATATTTTATTAGAACACGAGATTTAATAATGCTTTCAAAGTAGGTGATAACTTTTTTTCCCAAATCTACAATATGGATAATTGATGTGTGTTGATTTTGACAGTGCATTAAGAAAATGAAGTACAACTTTCATCAGATAGAAATTTGGTAGCATGTCACCACCTTTGCATTTGTCACACTTTTATGGTAACATTTCCAATCGAATTGCACCCTAACAAAAATTATTCAATTTCCAATTGTCTTTTTGGGGTAAAGCGACCGACCTCTTTTGCTTTTTCACATGGCTTTTGGCATGTGTGTTTCCCTTCCAACATTTGCATGTGTTCTCAACCAAATATCAAAGTGCATTTCACAAAAAAAAAAATGTCAGAGTAAATGTTCGTCTTGTGTACGTCTTAGATGTATTTTTAAAGTTTTATTAGTAAATATCGTTGTTTTTTCAATAAAAAGTCTCCCGATTCGTTTAGGGGCTGATGCACAATGGGACTAGGGTGGTAATTCCAAGACCATTTGTATGTTTCTTTTTTTATTTAAGTGGTATTGTAAACTAGTTTAGCTTACCTATATTAACGATAATTCAAACTTAAGTGCATAAGGCTGTATATTATTCTCACCAAATTTTACGTACAACACTGATATGACGCTATTTTGTTTATTGCACTATAAAAATCTTTATTTATATCTTATCTTTGTAAAGTATAGACAATTTGATGTAAACGTTTGTGTGGTGAAGTTATTATTTTTTGGACAAAAGTTCAATCGATTGGTGGAAGGCGAGTGAAGGGATGGGATAGGATCATAGGACGACAGAGCAGAAATTGTTCGAGTGCTGAATTAGGCATGAGACATGGAGTGATCATTCGTCTCACGATAAACACATTGAGGGAAACTTATTCATAAACTCGGGCCTCCCTCCCTGACTCTGCCTGACGTGTCTCTGTCTCGTCCTCCCTCCCATTCCATTTTCTACCTCACCTTTTAACCTTTTTCATTCATTAATTCATTCATTGGATAATTTTTTTAATGTGTCAGAAACACGATCAAATACACTAAATGTTATAATAAAAGTTTACAATAACTTATATTAGGATACGTGGTATATCCACCGTGTACTCGGCACACTAAAAAATCTCTCTGTTCATTCAACCCGAAACCCTAATTCTTACTGATATGCTTTATAGGATTCGAGTTGCCTGAGTTTGATTTTGTTTCTGATGTCGGTTTTATAAGTTTAATTCTTATATAAAGAAATTAGATCATATGAGTTTAACTCCTATAGCAATATTTTTCAATGGCGTGAGTTTAATATTTGTGAGAGTTGAAATTTATAAGAATATTCAAACTCATGAGTGCTAAATATTGTAATTAGGAATCACACTCACTCATATTGACTCAAATATTATGATTTACTATGTGAGTTTGTTGTATATAGTATCCAACTCAAATTTTCCGACCCGCTATAAAAGACTCAATGACACCTATCGTTCTAATAGTGCAAGTTTAATAAACATGCTCTATTATAAGAATTAAACTCACGAGGCCCACTAGACTCAACATTTAAACTCCCAACTGATTTTCATATGAAGATATGTTATTGACGATGTTATAGTATGAGTCAATAAAAACCGTTTATGTAAGTTACTCTCTCGATGGCCTTTTAGTTTAGTTGGCTGGAAATGGCCAGCCCGTTGGTCTGATTTGAGGGTTTTGGCCCGATGGGCCTACAAGCATCTGGCCTAATCATTGGTTGGAGAAGGTTTTCGTGTCATTTTGAGTTATTTTTAGCCCTATAATCCTTTGGTCGGGCTAGTTGGAGATGGGCTTATGTAACTCTCTTTCAAAACAATTTTATGGACCATTTTGCCCTCCTATAATTACCAAGATAAAAATGCATGAAAAAGAATAATCTCTTCACGTCTCTGCTCCCAGTTACCAGTTTAAAGCATAAGCATGTAGGAAAGACCCCTCCCTAGAAACTTGGGATCAAAATCTACGCTCCTTCCGCATCACCGTTGAAATTTATAAAACCTCTCATCTTTTGCAGGTCAGGTGAAATCCAATGGATCAGATTAAGCCGACTCGGGCGTCACGTAACCACCACGGGAGTTCGTCGTCGTCGTCATCATCGTCCGGGTCGTCCGACCATCGCGGAGAAAGTCACACGTCATCCGCGGGACCCACCACGACACCCGCGCGGAAGAGCCGGTACGGGTACGCCGTCGACGACAGCGCGGGGGACCGGATCGAGTGCACGGGAAGGTTCTGCAAGTCGTGCAGCGGCGCGTTGATCGCGGACTGCGTGGCGCTCTGCTGCTGCCCCTGCGCACTGGTGAACTTTTTGACCCTTGCGTTCGTAAAAGTGCCGTGGATGGTGGGGAGGAAGTGTTTGGGATTGGGGAAAAAGAAGGGGCAAAAGCGGGAAAAAAGGAGGAAATGCAAGGGGGGTAGGAGTTGTAAACGTGGGATCGAGTGGGTGGTGGAGAGAGGGGAGGAGGAGGGGAAAGTTCCCGAGATTTCATGGCGGGGTGGGGGCGGCGAGGAGGAAATGGAGTGCGACGGTGCCAGGCAGGAGGCGGAGAGGGTGTGGTTAGAATTGTACCAGATTGGACATCTGGGTTTCGGGAGAGTTTCCTTTACTGGTATTCAGTCTCTTGGAAATAAGGGGCAATTAGGGAATGTAAATTAATTGTTTGTGTAATTTAATTTAATTTGTATACACTTGGGGTTAGTGCAGTTCAATTTGCTTTCTGTTTTATTGTTTGTACTGTATACGGAAGAGAAGCGATTCACGCTGACTCATTTTCTTCTTGTATAATGGTAAAAAATTTAATATGAAAATTTACGAAAATATCGATGATATTTGCATCATATTTGCCTCCAAATGGAGGGGTCATAAATCACAAGAAACGGAGTGGTTTTGGAGACGGAGACAGAGATCGAGAGACAGGAAACGTGAGTTTGTGGCAGTGGGAGAGTGACAGGAGGCAGCTTGAGCCAAGGGAAAACCGGGAGTTGGTTACCTTTTTCAAGAAAAATAAAAATAATAACCAGCCTTTTAATTACTTTGATTTTCATATTTACTTATTTTGTTTGCTGCTAGGTGTTGCTATCAGTATCACCTGTGAACTCACGCTCGGTCGTATTTTGAAATCATGAAAAGTTATGTTGAGAAATGAACAACCGGGGCTAGGATTCTGTTTCCTCCCATTTTTATTTCTTCTCTCACATTTTTTATTTTTTCTTTCTCTTTCTATACAAAATTAATATAAAATGTTCACGTGGTTTAACCGTGACCGTTCAACTAGGAGGGAAGGAAAGGGGAGGGAAAAAAAGAGATGAGAGAATCCTACCTCCGAACAACCAATGCCGGAAGCATCAACGACAGTGAAGGTCATGTTCGGTGAGTTGAACGGGATCTGTTATTTATAATTAATTTGGATTTGTAACTCAACTTAAGTTTGATGAAAAAATTGTAACACGAACTGGATTCATAAATTGAAATAGGGAAAATAGGGCGGGCTAAGTAACCCATCCTCATACATGGTTTACAAGTCTTGCAATCTTCTTCTTCATCGGCATGCATGCAGATTGTTCTTCTTCAATTTGGCCTTCAATCTTCTATTTGGTTTGCCATTGATTTTCTTCTTCGTTTCAGCGATCATTTTCTGGTGAGCTCGTCTTCGATCTGGGTCGTACAATGGGGGGGGGGGGGGGTGTCGGTTGATGGAAGACGCCATCGTGTAGCCTTTCAATAAGTTGATGTCGCATCATCAGTTACTTGACACAAAAACTTATACTTAGAAACATATAGATAATTATGTAATGATTTTTTAATATAAACAACATGTCATGATAAAGTTATTCTTATACTTGATAATGTAAAGAAAATTGAAGAATACAAATAGCTTATAATTCAGTCGATTAAGAACATTAGCTCGTACGCTTAAAAGTTCGCGTTCCAATCTGCTTTTTCATAATAGAAAAGGAGACCCCGCCAAATTTTTGGCAAACCATGGCATATGATATGACGCACGCTTTTATATACTGCCGCGTGGCACATGTCGGTAACTGAACGGCGTAGGTTAGTACCTTTCTATTGGATATGCACTATCCTGCACCCAGATACGCGCTGTGCCTAATCGGGCTTACGGCTGCGAACCCATACAAACGAAACGATTCTTGCTTCATCTACCGACTTCATCAGAGAGAGTGCGAGTGAGGTTCGAGAAAGTTCCGAGTCGACTCGTTGAGCGAAGCGAAGATGGCGAATGAGCCAACTCGGATAATGCTGGGAGTGAACGAGTCGACCATCAAGGGCTACCCGCACGCCTCGATCAGCAGCAGGAAGGCGTTCGAGTGGACGCTCCAGAAGATCGTGCGCTCCAACACCAGTGGCTTCAAGCTCCAGTTCCTTCACGTCCAAGTCCCCGACGAAGACGGTCATCTCTCTCACTATCACTCTCTCTTTCTGCTTTTACTTTTATGTTTTTGCTTGTTATAATTGTGCTTGTGCTCTGTTTGGTTGCTGAGAAAACGGAGGAATTTGAAGAGAAAATGAAAGGATAGGGAAATCGAAACCGTAACTGTAAATTTGTGCTGGAAGATAGTGAAATAATTTGATCAAGGAGTGTTAGGGGGTCGCAGATTGTGTGAGAGTACTAAATTGTCTACGCGATTGAATAATTTGTTGGTGTCATTTGGTTTGTAAATTGAAATTAAATAGGCGATGATTGTCGATTTGACCTAATCGGCGTTGTATCTAACAATCGTTAAGGCTTTGGTACCAAACGGGAGGCCATTTACTCATTTAGTATGAAGGTGCTTGATGACTTCTCAAGTACTCTGATCATTCCTTTCAATTTTTCAGTTCGTTTAAGCGGTGAATATTTAGTATTTGAAGTTCAATTTTGAGTTTGATTGGTTACGAGATCGGACTATTTTCTGTACAAGTTTTTTTACGATTGTGTCTCAAAGTTGGCTTTGATATCGTGACTGCATTTAGCGTGTTTCATGTATTTCTCATCGTTTCAAAAGGCATTTTGTGACCCGAACATCATGATCATGATCATAATTATTGTTGACGCGGTCCTCTAGTATCAACCGTCATCATAGCGTAGTGAAATTGTGATCATGAATTGATCTGAATTCATCGTTGTATGAACTTTGAACAATGTCAATCACTTTACGTATAGTCCAGATAGTCGAGCTTCTGTATATTCTTGTTGATTTAAGCATGCTTAGCACTTAGTTTTCATTGCCTGGAAAACTGTCTGATTCTTTATCCTTCTTAGTAACGATGTGATGTTAACTGATCTTTGTTGCTATGTATTAACTGGCAACTAACTGTTACTGCAAATAATATGTTCCCTCTTTCTATAATAGGTTTTGATGACATGGACAGTGTGTATGCATCGCCGGAGGATTTTAAAAACTTGAAGAACAGAGACCAAGCTAGAGGGCTTCATCTGCTGGAGTTCTTTGTTGACAGATGTCATGCAATCGGGGTACTGACTTGTGTTGGGGGGCGACTTTAATTGATTGCATCTGAAGAAGACTCTATTTTAAGATAACACCTACATATTGGAATCTCGTAGGTTGCTTGTGAAGCATGGATCAAAAGAGGGGATGCCAAGGAAGTAATCTGCCGCGAGGTGAAGCGTGTGCAGCCAGACCTTCTGGTGGTGGGCTGTCGGGGTCTTGGTCCTTTCCAAAGGTATCTCTAAGTCCTTACCTTTCACAGACATGCCTGATATCCACAGTTCTTAGTCTTCTTAGATTGCTGACGTCCTTTTCTCGCATCTTTTGAAACTGGCGGATAAAGTTATTTAGCAAATTTTACTCTGGAGCATAATTGGGTTATATGCCTTATCATATACAAGGCTATCCAATTAACATATCCCTTTTTCTGTGCTGTGCAGGATTTTTGTTGGGACCGTGAGCGAGTTTTGCGTGAAGCATGCTGAGTGTCCCGTCATCACAATCAAGCGCAGTGCAGAGGAAACACCCCAGGATCCTGTCGATGACTGAATGTTACCGGAATGTGTATGTTTTGTTTCTTTGATTCCGTCAGTACACTTCCCGGCACCAGACCCTTGTACCTAAAAACCAACTGGGAATAAATTACATGTATCCCTTCTGTCGTGTGAATTTTAGTTCTTTCAAATCGGATGCCGGGGGAATTACACTAGTTGTACGATGAAACTTGAATATTTTGCGTTGTATTGCAATTAGTTTGGGGGCTCGTTTTCGAGCTTTCTTGTTCATCATCTTACATTCAGCTTAATACACTCTCTTTTCCATATTTGTTGCTTTTGTCAAATGGAGATTCGATGTTTCGAGGATGCTTCTCCACCTCCCCAAAAGTTTGCGTATCGTTCCGGTCGGGACACAAAGAAAACTGAAATGTACATCGAATTAACTGCTGAAATTGGAATCAAAATATCGAGAGTTGTTACATGGAGATGTATTAACTTCATCCACAAGCATCCCAAAAGAAAGTATTTAGATCTCTCCCTAAACCTACATATTCGCTCACTAGCTATATCCAAGCAGAGAAGCTGATCTACGACGACGATTAGACCATCGTGCTTACCGTCCCCAACAGCTCTTTTATCTCGCTCTCCAGTTTCGATTTCGTGACATCCGAAACTTGGCCATTTGAATCATCCAGCATTGAGGTCATCTTCTCCAGTTTCTGCTTGATTAAGTCGATCTGCGACGCCTCACCAGCAGCAGCGGGTGCCTGTGAAGCTAATCCCTGGGTTTTGGTCTTGCCCCTGGACTTCTTAGCAGGAGCAGAATTGGATATTTCACTCAGTTCACGAACCTTCGAAGCAGCTGCCAGATTATGAAGCCGGAAATTGACGTTGGAAGCTCCAAACGGACTGTCATTTTGCGAATGGTTGAAGGCTTCTTCTGCATCAGCTAGCCTTGCAAAGGAAACACGAGCGCAGAAATTGGTGTAGAACATCTCAGTTTCCATTTCGTTCAGCTCTCCGAACTTACTATAAATCTTGATAAGATCAGCTTTTGTGGGGAGATTGGACCCAGGGCCAAATGTCACAAAAAGGGATGCAGGTGAAGCTATTTCGTCGGTCTTTCTACGCCTTTTCTTCAAATCCGGAGTTCCAGAAGCATGCTTTGATTTTCGCTTACTACCAGGCTCTGAACCTGGTGTCTCAGTAGCTTGCTTTTGTGTAGGCTTAGCAGACCTTGTCTCACTGCTCTTCTTGATTCTCTTCTTCCCAGATTCAGTTTCAGGCAGGTTTTCTGCAGTCTGATTTCGGTCTTTCCCCATTGAGCCAGGTTCAGATTCTAACTTCTTTCTCTTCTTATCAGGTTGCTTCTTCTTGTATATGTCGTAGTAGGATCCATTGCGATAAATCGAGTCTCTGAATATGGACAGAAAATCCTTAACAATCTCAAAGGATTTCTTTTTGATTGGAGATGATGGATTAACAGCTGCAGAGCGGACTCCAGATAGCACGTTACGATTAGATACATTAGCTTTCATCTCATCAATGCTCTTCTTGTCATCTGCTGATGGTTTTTTCGAACTTGAGCCACCAGATATCTCATTCCCAAGCCCAAGTTCTGTGGAGTCTTTCTTCTGTAACGTCTCTGTGCAAGGATTCAGCATCTTCGGGGACCCAACAAGGTTCTCATTATAAACTTTCTGAGATTCTACTTCTATGTCTAGACTCCTTTTTCCAGTGCTTAGATTTATGAAGGGGGGGGACAAGTACTTGCTCCTTTTCCTCTCTCTTGTGGAAAAGGGGTGATCAATTTGGTCTTTCATGTCAGTTTGTGAACCGCCACTGCGCAGAATAGGACTATCACCGGCTTCTTCTTTGGTCTCGCCACCATTGCTTTCAATTCCAGTACCTTCAGCCTTCTTCCTGCTCCTTGTTAAGGCACCCTTCTTAGTTTCTTCCGTACGGTCACTAGAACCATTTTCAGCACATGATAGTTTTTTCATCTGCGTGCTCGTTGGTGTCTTTGAAAGCTTGGCCCTTCTCTTTCCGGATTCAGAAGTCAAATTACTCTCACCATGATTCTCGCCAACTTTCCGCTTCTTCGGCCCAGATGATAACCCTGCTTTCTCTGATGTTGCTCCTTCCTTTGTTTCCGCCTGAATATCATCATCCTCTCCCATTATATCAGCAATGCTCTTCTGCTTCCTTCTTTGGTATTGCCTATTCTCTAAACCTTGAGCCGAATTTTCGTGTAAAGGTTGATCAATTTGACCTGATTTTCTGGGAGAAGAAAGCCAGTCTTCAAATGGCCCTTGGTGCGGGACATCCACCGCCCTCCAGTCATCCTCAAGACCAGCAACTGGCTGCGCTTCGACGAAAACAGGCAAATGATAGCCCCCTTTTGAACAATAATATGCCGACAACCAACTCTTCAAAGCATTCAGCTGAAGCTCACTAGACGTGGACATAACTTCTGCAACATGTTTCAACTCAGCAAGAAGCTCTGCCGGGTCAGACAGACGATCCAAAAGCTTCCCAACCCTGCCTTCTGGCACAAGAACTCCTTCCTTAATTCCGGCATTTACTGCCAACGGCCGACCAACCTCACTCAGGGACTCTTCCTTTACACACCCACAACTCATCTTCAACATCACAATCCTTCCAACCTCATCCACAGCCTGCTGCACAGCATTAACAAACGCCTTCGAGCTACTCTGCCCCGACATCTCCCTAAAGTTCTCCTCAAACGGTTTCAGCTGCAATGAATTGCACCAAGCAAATGTTCCGTCCCCAAAATACGCCACCAGGAGTCTGTCTTTGGCCTTCAATTTCAGGGCATACTCCGAAGCGTCCGAAGGATCACAAATTTGTGCAGGCCACCACGGATGGCTCTTAATCTTTCCCCACACAAAATCACCAACAAGAAACTCATGTCCCTCATCATCCATGTCCTCACTAATCTCATCAGTTTTCTCATCGGGGTCTTCTCCAGTCCCATCCAAACAGCTCCCATTCTCTTCAAACCCTCCGTTCACATCGGTCCCGGTCTCAGTAATCTCAGTCCCATCCGGGCCTTCTCCAATTCCATCCAAAGAACTCCCATCTTCTCCAACCCCTCCTCCGTTCTCACCATGATCAACCTCAGCACCGCCGCTCACCGCCTTCTTCTCGTTACTCGAAACAAACTCCAACTTCTCAACTCTCCCTTTCCCTCTCAGCTTCACCAAACCCTCCTCAGCATCCGAGACATCAACACTCAGGTTCCCAAAACTCCTTCCACCGCCGGAACTTCCCCGACCGGACCCTCCCGAGTCGGTCACAACTTCCCTGATCGTCTTCTCCTCCGGAACTTCATGCTTCTCCGGTTCAGATGCAGAACCCAAATCCTCCTCCAGGGATGTAGTAGATCGCGTCCCTACCATCCCCATTTCCTGAAAAAAAATCAAGCTCAAGCTCAAACCTTGATTTCACAGCCGAACCCAATCACAAACAAAACCCAAAACCCAAAAACAAAAACAAAAAATTATGCAAAAATATGTAAAAATCAGTACTTTCTAGGGTTTAGGTTTATGTCCAAAAGAGCTTGAAAACTGGAATAATATAATTATATTAATAACTAATTGCGCAGTGCACTAACAAACGAGAACAAATGCATACATACAATAAAATATATATATATATATATATATATATGTATATGTATATAATAACCGAAAAATAAAGAGAACAGGGAAATTATATACCCGAAGAAACCAAAAGCTTCAAAGCTTGAAGCTTTTTTCTTTTGCTGGTCAACAAAACCTGCAAGCTCTGCAAATGATTGAGAAAAACTCCGATAACAAATAAATACGGATTTCCTGAATCGTATTCTGCAGAGAAAATCCGAATTCGAATTCGAATTGTGAGAGGGAGAGAAAGAAATGGTGGATGGCGGGGGGAAAATATCGCAGATAGTGGGCGAGAAATTGGCGTAAGGCGGTGGTGGGAAGAGCTGAGAGAGTAGAGAAGGAGAGAGTGGGAGTTGAGAAGAAGCGGCTATCTCGCTCTTGTTGTCGTTTTCTGGCAGAGCGGCCATCTCCACGTTTTGTGCCCGCCCAGCTGACATTTGGGTTGGTGAGGCGCGTAGACGCGAGAGTATGGAATGGGAGCGTACTCGCTGTGCTATGGGGCCATGTGGTTGTTACTGTAGAGATTTCGAAGAGGAGTAATCATGATCGCAGGTTCGATGCGGCATTGGGGATATCAAACGGCTGAAAAGCTATTATGTTTTGACGTTAAATGAAAAGCCGCGGATTTGATGTGGATGATCGCCACGTGTCTGTTGTGGATTTGGTTGGAACCGGATCCCCTCCTGAGCACATCACACGGACAGTTGAAATTTGATCTAACGACTGTAATTATTTTAACTTTTAGAGGGTCCCCCTATTTGTAGCATTTTGATCAAATTTCATCGGCTCAAATCCTTTGCTCAGGAGGCTCAGCCTCCTAAGCTTAGGAGGGGATCCGGTTTCGATTTGGTTAAACATATCCCCTCATAAAGGCGATGCTGAATTGCTGATTGGTGATCCCAGCCAACATTTGCTTACAACGACATCGTTTTATGGTGTAACAGGTTTTGAGACTTTTCTTAGACAAATTTTTCAGCTCGGAACACTTTTGTCTATTTCACATGTCATAATATATGTATAGATACATTTCATATGATAGAAAAAGACAAACATAATTTATTCGTCTAAGAATTTATTCATTCCCCCACCTTGAAAGTTCAAAAGAATATACAATTCCTAATTTCAATTGTACTTTTATCGAGTCAAAAGAGAATTTTGCTCATAATTTTTGTCTCAAACTTGAAGGGGTTCACTTTGCTTTCTTAAGGATGAACTCGCACATATTCGACCCAATAAGAGCATCTCCAAATGAGATGTCAAAATTGCTATGTAGGCATACAACAGTAAAAAATGGTAGCAAATTCTCTCCAACCGAGCCTTCAATTTCTTAGGTGGCACTAAGTCATTTGAAGGCAAAGCCAGCAGATATCAAATTTATTAAATAATATTTTAATATATTAATATAATATATAATAAATGTTGTTATGTTTTTGAAATATTTGATTGGTTGCCTTAATCATTGGACTCCACAAAAAGATAAAAATTTATTAAATGACATTATTTTTGAAATATTTGATTGGTTGCCTTAATCATTGGACTCCACAAAAAGATAAAAATTTATTAAATGACATTATTATTTAACATATCGGGTGGAGCAAAATATTGTATAAAATGTCAAATTGTCACTTAAGCTATCAACTATCATTTTGATGCTTAAAATTTTACATCTCCTTTAGAGATGCTCTAAAAAAGCAGCAGTTATCGACATATGGATACCAAAGACAGAAAAGAATATGGGCTTTTCGGGCAGGTTGATCTCTTCCTACATGTACATGAAGCAACGAAATGGATGAGGAAATAATGTGCACCACCCAATCGCATATGATGGAAATTGGACTAAACAAAAAGGCTAGATTAACGTTGTTAAGTGATAAGAAGTGCCCACATTTACCATCTCTAAGCCAAGCAAAGTATACTTCTAGCTCCACTAGCTAAACAATCAAACAGCATAATCAAGCACTAGGGCGACCCGAGTCAAAAGACTTTTTGCTTTGGAAGTATCGGGAGGAACGTCTATTGCACGCAATCCCGTCTTTGCTATGCGACATTTTGATCACAAGGGGACATTCTTTCCAACGAGCTAGAGCTCGCCCAACATAACCAAGCACTAATTTTACAAAAACCTTACAATGCTCTAATGTATGACATGCATCCAATTATTGAAGTAACTAGTTCATGAAAGCACACATTCTCTTGTTTTTTTATACTAACAAACATCGACATCATCGATACATATACCGCTCATAACATTAGTAGATAACATGTCAGTGAAAACACATATTGCCGCCTTATTGAAATCTACAAACAACATTATCGATACAAAATCCGACGTAAGAATTTCTATAACAAATCAAACTACAAAAACCAAAGCAATCAAATATATTTTTCAGCATAAGATTACAATTCCCACTGCATTGAGAAAATTGAAGCAAGAGAGCAATGACATATCGCTAAACACCTACAATTCCAAATAAAAAGTACACAAAAACAAAGCTCATTGGCTAAAACCCGCGAACCGGATTAATTAAGCGCTAATTCATGATTAAACAATGTTAATCTTCGCCCCGGCGGCTTCCAGCTGCTTCTTCGCCTCCTCCGCCTCGTCTTTCGAAATTCCTTCCCGGAACTTCTTCGGCAAACCCTCAATCAACTCCTTCGCTTCCTTCAGCGCCAGGCTCGTCAACGCCCTCACCGCCTTAATCACCGCGATTCTCGCGTTGCTCGGCACGTCCTCGATGACGACATCAAACTCCGTCTTCTCCTCCACGACGGCGGGGCCATCGGCTGCTCCTGGCGCCACAGCAACTGCGGCGGCTGGGGCAAGAGCCGCGGCGGAGACACCGAGCTTGTCCTGGAGGTAGTCGACGAGGATGCGGGCCTCCTCGAGCGTGAGGCTGGAGATGTCAGTGCCGAGCTTCTCGATCTTTTCTGGGGCTCCGACGGCGGCGAGGGGGCGTATGTGGGTGGCGCGGTGGGTGAGGGTAGGGTTTTGGGGGTTGAAGGGGAATTGGAGGGTGGGCTTGGGGGAGTGAGAAGGGAAGGAGGAAGCGGAGGTTGTGGCGGGGTAGGAGGGAGTGCCCAATGTGAGTGTGGAGAGAGTGGCAGCCATTGTTGTGGATTTTTGAGGTCTGAGAGAGAGAGAGAGAGAGGGAGAGCGAGAGAGAAATGGAGAGTGGGAAGATGATAGGATAAGGAATTGTGGAGCTAAAATGTCAATGGGTGATATCGGATGAAGCTGCTGGGTTTTATTTGGTTGACGATTTTACCCTTATGAAATGTTATAATTTTCCTGCAAATTGCACAGTAGTTCCGTCGTTCTTCAGGGGTACAAAAGGTATGTGAATAGCATTTTTAAAAGGCCTAAAAACAGAAAGGCCGACGACAGGGGCATTCCGAGAATCGAACTCGGGACCTCTCGCACCCAAAGCGAGAATCATACCACTAGACCAAATGCCCACTTGTGAACTTAAATTTATGACTTGATTATTATTTCAAATCATGTAGTTAGACGGGCGAAACACCGTATGTTATTATACAATTAGATGAAAGTTTTTCTTCAAGTGTCTCTCTAATTGTATAATGGCATATGGCGTACCGTCCCGTATTTAAGGCATATTGAAAAATCCCTCTTATTCAAGGCCTTCTTTCTCTCTGTGGTCTAAATTGGTTGGTTTCTTACCAACACCTTTCACTAGCAATGTGGAGAACATATTAGATTATGTTAAAGTGCAACTACAATGTCCATACATTGGTCAGGCTAATTGGTTATACCGGTGTGATTGTCCTTTTGCATAAACAACAGAGCAGTTTAAAATATCATTTTGTAAAAAAACGTACGATAAAGCACTTGAAATGAGAAAAAACAAAAATTGAGAAGAGATTGGATGAAACAAGATAAACTATCCTTCCTAATCAATCTAATTCTCGGTTGTGTTCTTATATTGGATTACAAATTGTAATCGTGACCAACATATTTTTCCGAAATTTGAGTTACTCAAATACTCGTTCTTAACAAGTAAACAACACCTCATAAAGTTATGCGCTCGACCCAAATATTGCTCAGCACAAAAAAATTTACAACGAAAACGCCCACATCAACCAGATATCTGATATGGCAGACCAACCAAAGCCCACATCAACTATCCAGATATTTGAAATGGCAGCCCAACTTAATAGTTTTAAGCCCAAAGCCCATATTCCAGAGAATTTGGTACACGGATGCATATAATTCTTTGTATTTCATTAATTATTTACAACGACAGTTTTGCTTCCTCAATATATTTGATCAAATATTTGAGGCATCTCTCAATCTCCTACACCTTTCAATGCCACACACAACACGGTTATAGTACAGTCCCCAAACATCTGCTCACCACCTCCGGCGCTTCCTTCCGTACCAATACGCGAACGCTGCTATCGATGCAGCCACAACAACGCCGGCAGTTGCATGAAAAGCGTACATTGGCCTCTCCTGAACGATGCCAGAACTGGTAACACCATGGGGTGGTGATGATGGCGGTGGTTTCTGGCCAACTGTCAATGCGAAACCCAAACCTTGCCTTTCCAACTCAGCTAGGTCCTCAACTTCTGGCTTCAGCTTGGTGGCCTTGGCTATAGCTTCATACTCTTCCTTGGTTCCGCCTTCGAGAAAAGACCCGACAAGTTGACCTTTTCTTACCCAATAAGCCCCGAATGTGCCTCCTGAGAAGTCTCCGAAATGGACTACATCTCCTGCATTGTCCCCGTAAAACTGCCAAGACAGGGTGAAGATTCTCGAGTAAAAGAATGGTAGATAGTCGAATTCATAACCTTGGTTTCGTTCCATAATTGCAGTAACAACGTGTCTTGCGGATTTTCTTGCTGAGTCAACGTGTTCGAGCCTTCTGGACTCACCAAATACTTTTACTGGAAATGTGGCAACATCTCCCACGGCATAGACTGAGCTATTACTTGACTGCATCTTTCCATTCACTTTGATCCCACCTTTCTCCAGCGTTAGTTGACCTTCAAACAGGCTCGTGTTTGGACGAATTCCTATTCCCACAACAACCACGTCTGCAGGAAGACTACTTCCATCTCTAAGATTAACAGCAGTCACCTGTACAAGGATTGAGCAGAAAAATTTAGCATTTCAATCGCATCAAATTCAAAGAAAATGTATACATATAACTATGGAACCAATGTTTTCTCTATTTAAGAAAGTACAGAATTTGTTTTGACGAAAGCATCTCAATAACCACTCAAAGTTCATGTTATTCCAGAAGAATTTAACATCTACCTTCCCGTCCGAGTCAATGTCAAACGAGGACAAAATGGTTCCTTTAACAAACTTCACTCCTTTGGATTTGTAAAATTCTTCATAAAAACTTGCGATCTTGGGTGTGAATAATCGGGCCACTGCAAAAAACAAAAGCATTGATCCATTTGCTTACAAGAACTCTTTCACCACAAATCGAACAGATGCCCCCCAGGCCCCAACACACACAGAAAAAAAGATGCAACAACATTTGGTCTGCATCAGAATAAAAGTACTTACTGCAATGTTCTTCTGGAAAAACCATCGTTACATTCATCCTATTGATCACTAATGATGCAGCACACTCCATTCCAATGTAGCCACCACCAATGACAATAGCATTCCCACCAGAGGAAGATTCCATCAAGTTTACTAGTCCATTGGCATCAGCCAAATCTCGTAAATAACACACATTTTCAGAATCTGATCCTTTGACTCCAAATTCTTCCAGCTTCAGTGCCTATTTTCGACACACAAACACATATCCATTAAATGGAGAAAATGAATTTTCCTTAGCATACTATACTTCGGAAATACCCCTTAAACTAATAGCGTTCTATATTCTGAAAAAAATGTCCGATGCAACCACATTAACACAGCTGTAGAAAAGGTAATTAGCACTTTATAGGGCTACTACAACATTTTAACTCCTCAATCAGGTTTTGTTACTCGTTTACTTGAATTCGTGGTACATCAATATTGCTTATATTGTATTTGAAACTTTCCATTATACTTCTTTTAGCAATGACAGAACATATACAGCAAGAAAAGCAAAAAGTAAAATAAGATCAGTTTCAATACCCGAGCACCTGTTGCAATGATGAGAACTTTGTAACTTATAGTCTCTCCAGATTCTGTCAGTAGTGTCTTGCGTCTCACATCAACAGACTTGACTCGAGTTCCTATAACTAATTCGATCCCTATAAAGAAGAAGATAAAAATTATATTTCAGTTTATCTACTTCGATTTTATTGATAAAGCACCACAGTTTTTACCAAAAGTGATCACGGAAAGCACAAACAAAAAAAATACCACCCCCTATGATTCCTATTAACATATAAAGTTAAAGAAGCAAGACATCATAGATACTTACCATGCTCCTTATACCACTTTGGAGTTAACCTTTCCTCATTAGCACCGACACAAGTATGAAATGATGGAAGGCGTGCAGGCGCTGCACATGAACACAATTTGCAAGAATTAAGTCAATGCAGAATTTCAGAAAGAGATATGTGTGAAGTAACTAACATCAATGATGAGAAAGCATTTGCTGAAGGCATGTATCTAATACGGCGGCCAAACACTGATGTCTAATGTCTGTGATATAGAAACATTATATACCTTCTGGAAGTAGAAAGCCTTTGCTTAAAGCAGGTCTCTCATAAGGTGGAACCTGAAAAAGATATAATCGCAACCGTTGAATCTCCCGAATCATGGAATTTACTTTCACAGAATTGATCACTTATGTTACAAGTTGTTTCATGAAAATGGCGACCCCAAACCAACCAGGCTTTGCGAGGGTTGGGGGAACCTCTATAGTAGACAGAGAGCCTTACCCTTGCTTTGCAAATAAGCTATTTCCACAACTCGAACTAGTGACCTTTTGGTCACAAAGGAGCTACCTTTCCGTTGTGCCAAGGCCTCGCCCTCAAAGTGTTTCGCTCTTGTTTTCAAAAATTATGCAGAGCAATACTATTCCATATCACTTATGTGAAAGGGTTCATAATCGTAGGTCCAACGGTTTACATTGTTCAATTCAATCAGCTAAAAAAATTCGGCAGGAAAAAGTCCATTTTCCAATCCCAAAACCAATTGGCAATGCAAAGTTTGCTTAACTTTCTGATGCAGGACAACTCTCCACATCCTCACACGCTAAACAATGTTTCAATACAAACCCAAATCCTAAAATTTGAAATAATATAAGAATTCATGTATCTTTTCCTGTTTTATCATAAATAAAAAAACACAAAACTAAAGCCTGCAAATTGCACACCTATTAATATATATATATATCCATCAAACAAATGAATTATCAGCTATGAATAATTGAATTCATGAAGAAAAAAGAACTCACTGATTCTTCAGAAATGATGCAGAGCTCACCATGGGAGATGCCTCTCTTGGTGAATTCAAGAGCTGCATACCCAGCAGCCACCCCTCCACCCAGAATAACATAAACAAATGCCCTTCCCATCTCTCCTTATTTTCTCTCTTGTCCCTCCCTCCTTTTTTTTTTTTTTTTTGTTTTCTTTCACTGGAGTGTGGAAGAAGAGATTGAATTATATGTATATTTAATTTCTATGATTTTCTGGTTGGGAGAGCTTTCCTTTGAAGAAATGCTCTCCCGAGGAAGATGAACAAATGCTGAATGTGAAGTCAGACAGGATATCATCGAGAGAGAGAGAGAGAGAGAGACAGAGCTGCCTCCTTTTACCATTTACTCTACATTGGATTTGCATCTGGATACCGTTGGATGGAGAAATTTTTTCATGAAAAGATGATTCGGTACAAATGTTATAATTTAAATGGTTAAAAATTATTATTTTTAAATATCTAATCATTTATATAATAATATTTGATATGACAAACCGTACGTTAAAAAATCTTTACAAATAAGAATTATCTGTGGGACCCGCGACTTGATCGTGAGGATCTTTCTTTTGTTTTTCTGAGGTCGGGCCAGCTAGTGATGTGGTGACACGTGTAAGGCGGCTATCATGCCATGCGGTGGTGGATAAGAATGAGGATCATTTTCGGATTCTGTTTGTAGATCTTAGAAATCCTCAAATCGTATTCATTCATTATACATTGTACGGTCAGAAATCATTTTAAATATTTTTATTTTAAATTAAATATAAATAGTATTTGACAAAAATTGATCGCACGATATATGATGAACGAACACGATTGGAGTGGATAATATAAGAATTTGTTGGTACTAGGAATTTTGGAAATAGATTGAGGAATATGAGGTTGGATGGAAGTGAGATGATATGAAAATTATGCCAGAGTCGGAGAAGCCAACAGAATCGTGGATTAGGTAGGTTAGTGTCTCCGCCACACGTTCCCTTCTTTGAACTTATCCTCTCCTCCATCTCTTCAATATTATACGTCTTTAGAAATATCAATAAACACAATTCACGTGTCATATTATTATATGTGTTACAAAGAAGTGAAAATATAATTGATATATCTTATTTTCACAAGGACTAGTATATCTTCTTAGTAGATAATGCTTTGCCTTTACGAAAATTTTACTTCTACTAATTTTTTTTTTTTAATTTTGATTGCATTAATTGACATGATTCGTGTAATGTGTGAGGGTTTGAATCCTAGTTTAAGGTTTATAGGGCTGTTTAAAAAGTAGCTTACAAAAAATGAAGCTTTAACAAAACATTTTTGGTATCGTTCATTTTTAACGGAAATGATATTTTTACTCTAAAAAATCACTCTTGGTATTATTCACTTACAACACATTTTTTTTTCTTTTTGATTAAAAATCAAAGTTTTCAAACGTTTTTAATTAGTTTTTCTTACAAAAAAAAAAGTTGAAATCTAAATTGTGTTTGATAAAAAGGAAAGAAGTTGCTTTTTTTTTTCTTTTTTTTTTTTTCAAAATTGCGAGTCACTGGCAGCTAAAAGCAGAAGCAGGTCATACCATCCTTCCCTTCAAAGCGCTTATTTTCGTAGCATGCCGGTAAACAGTGTTATTTTCTTTGGGCCGAAACTCGAAACCTCGTATGAGGCATAAACCTGGCCCAACAACCTTCCTAGGAAGCAAGTTGTCAAACTTTAGCTATGGGCCTTATATCTTGTCCATTTGGTAGCTCCAAACCAGAGTCCAGTTGTATCTTATGGGCCATCAAAATCGATCACCAAATCCGATTGAATATTTATAAAAAAAAATTTTAAACAAATATTATAAGTAATTTTAAACACATTATTTTCTCTTGGTAATTTCAAGTCTTCAAAAAAGTGAAAAAGGTGGAGTTGAGATTCTCTTCGGATCTCTGTGTTTGAAGCAGCCAGACTAAAAAATTGAGCCGTTCAAGAAAAAGATATTATGACCATTCAAAATTTTCATTTTTCGTGAGGTGAGCCCGTAAGATGAGCTACTGAGGACCGCATGATTTAAGTTGAGTTGTCCGAATTTTTTGAATCTGACTGCTCTGGACACAAATAAATAAAAGGAGAGGAATTAAACAAAGTCTAGTAAATAAATAAAAGGAGAGGAATTAAACAAAGTTTTTCAAGCATGGATCACGTTTTTAATGGGTCCTCTGATTGGTATCCAATTGTCTTGGTAAACGTCGATTTAATTAAGTTTAAAGTCGAATTGAAAAGGTATTGGACGGTAAGACGAAGGTATCAACTATCACTAAAATAGTTGACATGGTTATTTAACTTATTTGAACCCTACTTTTTTTTTACAATATATTAGAAGCGTGAACTATAATATTGTTCGACTATAAATTTAGACTATATTGTTTTCCATCAAAATTTCATGAATTTATAATCTAACCACTGATATGCCAACTTATTTGCCAAGATAAAGCTTTGGAACAATCTTCATGGTCATAGTTCATATTAATAATCCGACAATATAACGTTTTAGAGATGTTGGTAAGTTCAGTTTTCCTGATATGTGATATATAAGAAATAAATAGAAGGATTGGTTGTTGCATATGCAATTAATAGAAGACGAAAGTTTAACCTCCAATTGGGAAAACATCTCGGTTGCATATATTTTCATCACGTATTCAATGTCGACCTTCTTCCTTGATGAACAAGAACTTTCGCTTTCATCCAATTTCCTACGATTTGTCACCATCCATCCCTCACATCGTCACGAGTGATCATCATGGAATCACATAACTTATCTAAAGCATGACATATATATTCTTTGTCGGCACCACTGACTTCTGTTACCATTTAGTGAGAAATTGCACTTGAACATCTCCATTATGACAATTTAATCACTCAATAATTTACAAATCACAAATATAGTAGTCTATATTGAGGTTTGCAACTTCATCATCCCTCCCTCGCATGTTCACTAGTGATCATCATGGAATCACATAACTTTTGTAATGCATGAAATCTATATTCTTTTTCGACACCACTAACTTTTATTACCATTTCACACTGGTGCTGTTGTTGATACTTCAAAAATATGTTATAAAAATTTAGAGAGAAATTACATTTGAACGAGTGCACCATGACATGCTGTAGAGTTTTACAACAACTTCATAGCTCCAAGATTCACAGATCATAAATATTGTCGGCTATATTTTAGTTCGGGTGTGCAACTTCACCATCCCTCTCTAACCTATCAACTAGTAGTCATCATGGAATCACATAACTTTTCAATAGCATGCCATCCAAAACCCTTGTCTGCACCATTGACTTTCATTACCATTTCACATTGGAGCTGTTGACGCTCTAAAATTGTCCTATTACATACTACTTTACAAAAATCTAGCAAGAATTCTCACTTGAATGACATATTTTAGGGTGTCATAACACCTTCATCACTCCATCATTCACAAATAACAAATATTGTAGTCGATATTTGGCTCATCAATATCCAAATCCATTAATTCATACATTGACTTTGGAACCATGGTCCTTAATTTGCAGGCCACCGATAAACTAATGGCACTTTAATTGAAAAGTTTATTTGAATTAGAGAAAATCTAGTGAACCCCAAAAAGGCCCGTTAGTCAATTAATTAACTAAAACTAGAATACGATTTCACGGACTTAGCTAGCAAGGATATTTTGTTATCAACATGAACCCATGTACAAGTTTTCTACATTCATGGCCGACCCAACATGTGAATTTTTCCCATCTTCCACGTGATCTTTATCGTTTGTGCTTTGCGATCAATTTCAATTGAGCATATAAAACATGTGACTGAAAAGAACGAATGGCTGAGAGACGAATTTGCTTTTCCTATTGCCTTTTGCAACAGCCAAAGGTCTGTATTCGATCATATTTTGCCATATTTGGCAATGCAAAGTCGACGAAATGGTCCCTTGAGGTTCTTTTCTGAGCTGTTTCTTTCGATAAAGGTTGGATGCTAAAGTTTAAGGTTGATTAAAATTCTCGTCCGATCTGCTATCCAGGACAACCTAATTTTGTTTGTTTCTTATAACTCAACTGTTATTGTAAGGCATAAAACATAGAAGTTGTTAATTAAAGAATGGATTAAACTAATGTCGCACTAATACGATCTCCCTTGAAGAAGTACGTTGACTAATCATATAAAGCTATCAAAATATCCAAAAAGAACTAATTAACCTGTTAAAATCGGCTCAAATCATGCCGAGTGGATAAAATAAGAAAATAATAGAACATAAACATGCTTATAGTTCCTTAATTAAAGTCATCAAATCGTTAAAAAAACGAAAATATAATTATGATGAAACCTAACTATGTTGAGCAAAAAAATACAGAGCCCAGATTATTGATTTAGATCTTGAAAATTATAAAGAAAGCAAACTATGAATCAAGATTCAAGACTATTTATACTAATTAAAATCTCAAACAGTTTAATTACTTTGTATATCTTCAACAAAAACAATAAAAACAGATTAATTACGATATATTAATTATAAAATATATGTGCGATGAGAATTGCCATGTGTTAGCACGTTGGACTAGTAGATACCATAAAAATATACGAAATTAGAAGTATAAATTTGTAGGGAAAATAAAGTATGGAGTATAATAAGAAGCATGTGAAAACTTGCTTGCGGTGGGTGCAAGTTAGGTTCACGTCGAACATCAGTTTTGCATGGCCATGCACAACTCTGGAAAGCCGAGACCAAATCTGACAAGAATAGCCATATTAGCTTTCCGCGTGTCGATTTCCCAGCGGTTCATTTTTGCTGTATCAATTGTATCACGGCATGGGTATCTTCATCCTTCTTTCTTCGAATCTTCATGGGCATCACCACTTCCAATTTTCATGTGCAAACTCATCCTAAATAAAAGCTGTGTGATCAACTCAACTAAATCGTGAAGCTTATTAATATATAAGAACGATCAATATAAGCGTCTATCTCAATAATTATATTCAATTTCGATACTACAAAAAAAAAAAAATCTGACATTTAATCATTGACATTGATTGCACATAATGAGGTGAGTAAAAGACTTCAATGACTAGTAACTTATTAGCTACTGATATGTAAGATTTACTCCCTCAATTAGCCATTGTTGTACTTCTACTTTTTTCAGCTCGTTCTGTGCAACTAATTGAAATGGTTAATGTCGAACTTTTTCAGCTCGTTCTAAAATTTAATCATTGACATTGATTGCACATTATTCCCGGTACTCTTGTTTATGCCATATAAGGGAGAAAATTGAAAAGCTTAATTTCCTATTACAAACTAATTAAAATTACGTATATATAAAGACCATATATTTACATATTTAAGAAAAACACACATACATATATGTATTTATATACTAAGTTTTCATATGGACAAACGTAAGTTTTCATATGAAATCGGTTGTTTAATTACTCTCCATTTAGCAGTTGCATAGACCAGAGATCCTCCATGCTCCAGTAGTTATCATTAGATTGATCAGCAGGTAAAGGAGGAGGATAAGCATCCATATTTGCTTGGTGTGTTGGTGCGGAGTGGGAAATATCCATTGTGTCCAGAGTTTTAGAGATTGACACTTGACTTGTGCTTGCTTGATCATTGACCTCAGAGCTTTGTCCTGGTGTAATATTCTCAGCTTGCTTAATGTGCTTTTGAATTCTAGTCCTCCAATAGTTCTTGATTTCGTTATCAGTCCTTCCCGGTAGATGTTTTGCGATTTTCGACCACCTGAGTATTGCATGAAACACTGTCAAAAAAAGAAAAAAAAAAAAAGAAAAAGAAAATTTGCAATGGGCCAAAGTTAATAAATGATTGGACAAGTACTTGTACTGGTATAGTAGTTGCTAGCTAAAAAATCCCAGAAGAAAAAAGCTGTCTTAATTAGAAAGCACACTCACTAGAACAACATGAGAAAAGCTGCTATAAACACAACCAATTAACAGCAATAAACCCTAACCTTAAATTATACCTGCAACTTGACCATGGTTGTGCTTTGGGTGGAACTGAATATATGTGTGTGTGTGTGTGAAATAAAACTTTATGGCAATTAACTATTTGTAAAAATTCCAAGTCATGCATGTTCCATGGGTGAGATTGAAAATCCTACAAGTCCCCGCTGGACTTCTTTTATTTATATATTAGGCAGACCAGGAGCTGGACTCCTTTTATTTATATATAAGGCAGACTAGGACACAGAGACTTCGTCATTTACATAAACACAGAAACATTTACTTTCCATACGTGTATATTCATATTATATACACAGATCTTACAAACTCCTCGAGTTCATTCGATCTCCAAGTTTCCATGTTCAAACCCCCATTTACTTATACCTTGAGCTTCAAAGGGATAGCTCAGAATCTTTTTATATATATAAGGTATTCTGATTGATATTACTAATCCCATTATTCTTTCTTATGGATAATATCATACTTATATATATGTATATATGGTGCCCTTTTGTCCATGAATATTTATCAGGTGAGGGGGTCGAAAAAAACTATCCTGATTTGGCAGAAAACTGGGCTAAATGCAGGAGAAAAATTCTTCAAGATAGTACATTCCATTTAACGCACATTAATATTGATCATAATTTAGTGTCCTACCTAACCATGTTCCTAGAATTAGTAACTATCATTTGAGATTTTTAAACTCTTTGATTAGCAGTTAAATTATGATTAATTTCTTAGCAGAAAGCTCTCGTTGCGAGCGCTGCCTCCATGCATATTATTAGTACGATCAAAAGAATACAAGCATCCAAAACAGTATGGTTCACGTCGGTTTCAACCAAAGTAAAAGGTTTTGTCCTTTACTTCAAAGTGGGAGCTAGGGTTGGCATGTGAGAAACTGACAGGGGTTTACCTATGAATGGAAGGTTTCTATTGCTCCAAATACTTTTTTGGGTCGACACCAAAAAAGTGCCTCTCAATATATATCACAAAGACCAGTCCACCACCACATCTAGTTTGAGGTATTTTTCTTCCCACATAGACAAACAGTTTCCAAATCTTTAATTTGGACTTTATCTTTAATGATTATGATTTATTAATAACACGAAAGAGCATTCTAATTATTTTTAATTTTGTTACCAGTTATAACAGCTTGTTTCGTCTTCTCATATCAAAACAATTCATCCTCAACATATATATTCTTTTAATTTGGTCACAAATGAGAGTTTCTCTGAATTTCTACCCTACTCGTACTGTTCTACTCATTACATCATCTATTCTCACCACTGGGTTGATCTCAATGATTTATCTCGATAATTTTTTTGACATTTCATCACGATGATTTTTTTATTTCAGTTCATCTCGATATGTATTGGAACAAGTCATAAGAGCGGAACTTCGAAAAAAACAAAAACACGCCCCCCCCCCCCCCCCCCCCCCCCCCCCCCCCAAAACAAAACAATTTCATGGGTCCATCCAACACAAGAGAATTACATATATATAGAGAAGCTATGCTACACAGAGTTGTCCTGCAACACACGTGGGAGAGCTTTAAGCTGTTGATTTGGTGGATTCCAATACATGTAAACCCACTCAACCAACGACTGTTGAAGATGGTACACCAATTATGGATAAGTACCACATTTCAATTTTTTTAAATAAAAGAAAAAAAATGATCAATTACTTGTCCTTCTCAGTAAATTAGCTGGCCTGGAGATATCTAAAATTATTTTGGAGAATAAAAAAGGGTTGTAAGCAATAATTATGATGTTGCCCTTGACACAGATCCAACAATCTGGTATTAATTGGTAATAGTTAAAGGATACGTCCACTGCAATGATTTGTCACAAGCCTCCAGAAATCCATATATCTTATAACATACCTATGAGAGATCGAGGGACAATGCTCGGTGATGAGTAAGAGTAGGTTATATCTAGGATTCGAAACTCTCTATTGTTACCCCCAAAAAAATAACAGAGACACAGAGAACGGTTGAGGCTGAAAAATGTACCAAAGATTTTGCAATCTTCCGGATGGATGAAATTGCTGTAATAGAAAAATATGTATGCAGAATCAAAATGAAGGACAAGAATTGAATTGGGAGTTTTGTAGCCCTAAATACAAAGAAACAGATCTTTCTCAGGATTTTTGCTGTCAAAATTTTGTTGGAAAATAGCAATTAAACCCTACTTCTTCATACAAAATTACCTCTCTCTCTCTCGGTTAGGTTCAAAACTATTCAAATAGGGCTGCTGACAAGTGATCAAAGCCCGATGAATCAAAAAGAAGAAACCTAGCTACTTAGCCATCCAAATTAAGAAGGTGACGAGGAGAAGTAGAATAGTTGGTCATAAGACTCGCAACTTATCAAATCATATGTATATACCTGTCCTTGTCGTTAAATTATCAGCGTACTTACATACTTACCTTAATGTTTTGTATGTGAATAAAAATAAAAATAGGAATGATCACCTGTTACCCCACTTTGCATGCAGTTCCATAATCAAAAGTTGTTCCTCAGGAGTGATATTGCCTCTCCGAACATCAGGCCGCAGATAATTCAGCCAGCGGAGTCGGCAGCTCTTCCCAGTACGTTTGAGACCTAGTAACATAATATAAACCTAGTGACATATTATATAATATGTGGACATGTAGTTCTAAATTATTGAATTGTTCTAGCTGGGGTTTGATATATACATAAATAGCTAGGGATCAAACATGTTAATTAATTACCAGCAGCTTTGGCTAGGGAGTTCCATACACCTTCACCATGATTTGCAATGTAGTTGATGAGAATCAGATCTTCTTCCATGGTCCATGGCCCTTTTCTCACTTCAACATCCTGGGATGAACTATTGCATGGATTTTTATCCATTTGGTTTCTATGTTTGTGCGTTTTGGAGAGAGAGAGAGAGAGAGAGAGAGAGAGAGAGAGAGAGAGAGAGTCAGTTATGCAAGATAATAAGAGATAATGGGTAGCTGGGGGTTCTTATAGAGGGAGAGCAAAATATTTTTTCACAGCAATATTACTGAGTTAATCAGCATTAGTCGAGAGCTTTTAATCTTAACTCGTTCAATCAATTATACAAGGATGTATATTATTGTCCATGACACATACTTATTCGCATGCATGACTTTCGATTGGTTCGGGTAGAATAAAATCTGTATACAAAAATTTCCATGTATCAGCGAACATGAACACATGCCCTCCTACGTAAGCATAATGTATCCAGAAACATGTGCATGCGTAAGTTTAGTCTTAGAGATATTCATTTTTTAGAAAAAATCAAATTGAAAGGACCATATATACGTACACACAGATATACATACACATAATCATATATATAGAGTGTGGTTCGATGAGTATTCGAAAACTAAGCATTAGGTGTTCAGAGACTCATGGTCCTCAATCACAACAGATTCCATATGAATTTATTGATTTGAAGGTAATTAATTCAACGTTGTTCCGGTCGAACTTAAAGTTTAGGGTTCATTCTTGGGACTCTCGAAACCCGAGAATAAACCGTAATGCATGTCAATATATATTGGTGATGCTAGAGAGATCGTTTACTAATAAATTGTAATGCAGGTCAATATATATCAGTGATGCTATAAAGGTCATCTACTTAAATCATATTGTGTAGACTACATGATGTGACAGTTGATTGTTAGATTTTTTGTTTAAATCATTAGAGAAAGTATTCAATCATCAACTGGCACATCATGTGGTTTACAAAATATGATTTAAAAACATGGTATTCCTGTAGCATTTTCATGTATATATAACTATGCCACTTAAACGAAATGAAGAGTGTCGTTAACTCGTTGCTCTAGAAATTAATATAGTTTGATGCATGGGTACATGTGCATTATCATTTGAGTAATGTTGCACTTATTACATTTTTCATACCACATTTGTCTCATATCTTCCATAGAGATAGATTCTATTAGCATATGTGGGTCTCATCTTCATTGGGGAGTTTGTACAAAATATATGGTAAAGTATTATTTTTGTTATCTTTTTCATCCTTTCCACCGTTGCATGTGTACGGGAAAACCCACTATATATCATTTTTGACAATTTCTAAAACATTTGATTTATTTCCAACAAAAAGAACATCAGAGTTACACATATCACTATATCAGTATATCAGTTATATACACACACATGTTTGTGTGCCGGATGCTTGTTCATCGTCATCTATATGCAAATTGTGCTATGTTTTTACTCCCTAATTAATTTGATTATTGCGTTAAATAGCACGCAAAAGTAATTATATGTGGAGTAGTACGTATTACTGTGTGGAAAATGTATTAACACTACACTCAGTATCGAAGAAGAAAAGCAAAGAAGAAATATTGCAGAAGAATGTAGAGAGAGAGAGAGTGAATGAACTGTTGTATTGAATGAATTGATTGAGACTACAAGGATTTCTGTTATATAGGCTACAATCTTAGCTTCTCAATTAAACTACTAACAGCTAACTAACTTTCTTATCCTTTTAACAGTCTAACAACAATCCTAAGAACCTTAGCTGACGGGTAAGCCATCTGTCAAACCTTTTGCTGATGTGTGTATCAGTCAACATAATGCATGCATGTGCGGCACAGTTGGAAATTCTCTGGCGAAGCCAGAAGCTGACGACATGATACCGATCGTCGATTCCACTGTTTCTTTGAGTATCCAACTTCTGTTTCTCCATTTTACATGCACGCACAACTTATACACACACAAATATATACGGTTCCAAACTATAAGTCTGTAGTTAATTTCTTCGCGTTCCCATCCCTGTGTTAGGGATTGGGCTCTTGAGTTTGTAGTATTGTTTTTTTAATAAAGTTGAGGTTTTACCATAAAATTAATTGGTCACGTAAAGAGTAGTTCAATTTTGTATAAGCACACGCAAGCTTCCTTATATCCCCAATATGAGATTTGCTCTCAACACGCCATCTTCACGTGTGACGAAGACAACACAAACTGAGTGACATAGCACACATGTAGCCAATGACACGTAGTCTAACTTGAAAAAAGTTAAGATTCTACCATAAAACCAATTCACCGTGGTGGGGTGACTAATCCAATCTCTTATAAACTCCCTGCTTTTTCTGATGTGGATTAACTCTCAACATCTTTTCTTCTTTTGTTGGGTCTTCTTTTAAGCTGCAAATCACCTAATAGATGGATTTTCTATCCAAATCCAACAACAGTCTTTGGTTGATTTTTCTTTCTTTTTCTTTTTAAGTTCTACCAATATAAAGTCCTTGTTTAAGCAAAAATCAAAAGTGCTTATTTAAGCAAAAGTCAAAAGTGCTTAACATACTCTTATAATCTCATAAAAATCATATAAAAATCCTCAGAAACAATATATATAAACTCAAAATATACAAATGCAATCAATAACATTATTTTTATCATCTTCATTCAAATTGTGGATACTGAAAAACCTTGTTATTGTTTGGCCATAGATGTTCTTCTATTCATTCAATTCAACAACTGAAAATTAAGAAAATGTGAGAAGTAAAAATAAATGTGTAAATAGCACTACCATATTTTGTTGTTACTGCAAGGAAATCAAAGCTATGTTTGTTCGATTCGTACATGTTAATTAATGTAGATTCGTAGAAAGTCATAAGAGGACAAGTTGGCATTTATTACAAGTACAGGTGACTTAAAAATCTAAGTTAAATACCTAACTAATGCCGTATTAGCCACTCATTACATGACTAAATAAGAAAGTCCTCTTCCCCAAAGTCATTTGGAAGTATACTCGTTTTAGAAACCCATATTGCCGTGAGGGAGGAGGATTCTCTCTTTTTCCCTTCCCTTATATTTGAACGGTTACAGTTAAGTTACGTTAACATCTTATATTGATTATTTTATAAAGATAATAAGACAAAAAACAATGTGTGAGAGAAGGGAAGGAAAGTGATGGAAATAAGAGGGGATAGAATCTTACTCCTGCCGTGCATTGTGGGTCTAAATTAGCTAAGCTTAAGAAAATGACTATTTTAATTAAGTAACCAACTACAATCCAAGATGCGTATAGTCTTTTTATCACACAAACAATTCTTTGTTTACTGCTAAACTCGCATGATCCACATCAATTAACGGTTATCAATAGTTGTGTGCACTATGATTTCATGTTGATCAATTGTTGCATTGCATTGACGAAAGTATTAAATTTAACCGGACTTGCCCCATCCTAATAAATACGATATTACATATATACATACATACACACATATCAACTGGATAAGCAAATTATGTCTATATCCATCCATAGCTGTGCGCTTTAGGGTTAAGTGATATACGAACGCATGCTTTTGCTTATGAATCAGAGATAGTTTGGACAGAATCAAGTGCTCAAAGAAAAGAGGATGAGGGCTTAGTGGCTAGGAAATTGTATGAGCACCACCATGGTCCCCTGATTTAGGCCACGACATGTGATCACAGCTAACAATCACACTTTATGGCCACGAAATTTGCCACGGAATGTACCACGGAGTTAAAAAAAAATGAAATCTAGACAATCACAGCCAAGAAAACTGATGCTTTTCTATTTTGTGGCTGAGATCATAGACTAATCTGCAAGCTGTATCCTCACCCTAAAAAGGAACAAAGACAAACTCACATTACGGATTAGATGGTGCTTGTCCAATTGCAAATCTGAACACTATCGATTAAGTAATTAGGTGTTACAGCAAGATTTGATGGGATTTCATAGATTTTTTTTCGTCATTTTAATTAATTGGGTTTAGATGAAAGCATTGTTTTCTTCATGTATGTTAACTGAGTAATGACTTGTGACATACCAATTAAGTGGTAACATGGTGCGAGTAAGATCGCTTTCGTGGCCAAATCTTGTGCAGGTGTGGACATTAATTAAGGATAAGGGTTTGCTTAGATTCTTGACAAAAAGAATTGAGGGGATGCTATTTAGATGCACAAAATTGACATAGTTTGCAAACATTATTTCTCTAATACAAGGTTGTTTTCAAGAAAGTTAAGGTTCTACCATAAAACGAATTGACAATATGGGGAGTAGCCAAACTTGCTTATAAGCTCATGAAAAATATCTTCTCTCATTAGTATAGGATTCAGTCTCAACACGCCCCTTCACGTGTGACGAAATTTCAAGTATAGCATGTGAACAACACAAATCGGGTGACGTGGAGCATGTGTGGCCGTTGAGCTTTACAGGTGGGACAACACGCTCTAATATCATGAAGAAAATTGAGGTTTCACTATAAAACCAATTAGCAATATGAGGAATTGCCCAACTTGCTTATAAGCTCATGCGAAGTCCCTCATCTCATCAAGATTCAGTCCCAACATAAATCGGCAAAAGGAGAAACCTTGCAAGGGTTTTGTAAGAGGTTGGACTATTCCTGATATTGCCAATTGGTTGTATGATGGAACCTTAACTTTCTTCATGGTATCAGAGCATGTTGGCCTACGTATAAAGCCTAATGGCCACACATGCTCCACGTCATCCAATTTGTGTTGACCAAGTGTTTGACTTGAAAATTCACCATACGTGTGGGAGCGTATGAGGATGTGAAGATAAAAGAGTCTCATATTAGTGAAAGGATAAACCTTGCAATGACTTATAAGAGATTAGTCTACTCCTCATATTGTTGATTTTTGTTTTATGGTGAAACCTCAACTTACTTCAAATTTCACATACGATAATAGTGTAAGCCCCTATTAAAGAGTTTTGTGTCAACAAGTGTATTAATTTTGTGTGCCCAAACGAGTCCAAATTCGGGTGTGATATTAGATCTTGATTTAGGTCATTTGACTTATAACAAACTCACCGACATCTACATGTTATTTCCTTTATAATGGGTTCAGCTCAAAACGCGGATTGCACTTTATTTGAAAATCCAAAAAGTTGAAATCTTCATCTGATTTGTTAAATTTCCACTTAGTTTTGTTCAACTGCAATGGTTTTGTTTTTTCTGGATTGTGGGCTGAAGCTTAAAACCCGAACAAAAAGTTCATGAAGAATAATACTCTCGCAGCTAGGAAGGAGACGCTTCAAAGTTTCGGAGATGGAGGGTTGCAAGAGTGTGTAAGCATGAATCCACCTTCGATATAATCATCAACATAATTTCATTTGTGTTTCAACATTATATTGAATTATTTACATATTTTGTTGTTATAAGTCTATGTATCTCCGTTATAATCATCAACTTAATATAAAATTATGCTAATACATGTAATTATAATAGTATTACGTATATATATGTACGTTTAGGAGTTTTTTGTTTTTTGGTTGACACAAGCAAGATTAGAGATTTGAACTCAAAACTTTAGGTGAATGGGAAAATGTTTTTAATCAACTGAGTTACAAGACTCATACAGGTTTAAAATTATTTTAGATGACCACATTTGTAAATTATAAAGATTGTAGAGGTTCCTTAATATTATAGGCTATAAATTTGGACCCAAATTAGAATTAGAAAGTAGTTTGGGATATTGTTGAAGTTTAATATCATTTTTTTTTTAAACAAATGATATTAAACGATATTATCTACACTAAGGGGGAGAATGAGGGGGTGGGCATAGCCTCATAAAGGGCTAGCAATAATATGGTTCAAATTCTCCTTTGGAGAGAATCAAACCTAAGATCTCTCAATTACAAATGAAGATGAATACCACTAGACCGTAATACTAAATAGCAATGTCTCTCAGTTTGTTTTCCTTTTCTTCTGGTAATATAGAAGTAGAAGTAGAACCCTCGTGGGCCGTGACACTCCAATTGGGTTTGACAACAGACTTCACGTTGGGTTTCAAACTCAAAGGTCCATTTGAGGCCCAAACGTTATATTTAAATGTTCATCCTCATTTTTCATTTCAACTAGCCTCGTTTGAACTAGCCTTGAATCTAACAAGTTATCAAATCCAATTCCGTCGTAAAAATCAAAGAACAGATCATTGCTTTTACCCAAGAAGAGAGGGAAGAAAAAACACATGATCTGTCAATCTGTAAAGAAAATCTTCTACCATACAGAAACTTTTAGTGCAAACACGGATTAACGAAGCAAACACAATAAAATATAACCTTGGCTCATGTGTCAAAACAATCGTAATAACATAGAAACTTTGTTTACAGCTAAACAGTGTAGCTAAAGTAGCAAATACACACACGAATTCAGAGAAAGTCTCGGCAAAACATTCTGGTATTACAACATTCATCAAAATAAAGAAAACTATCCTCCCCCAGAATCTCCAAGGCAAGAAACCAAACTCATTGGCCTCAATTCTCTCATGCCTGTAAAGAAAGAGAGGGGACTGTAAGAAACATAGAATTCAAATATGGATGGTATCTTGCTAATAAAACAAATCTAATCCACCACGTTTTATGAAGGCTTCGTGGTTAAAGATTCCAAAAATTAATACCGTGAACTGATACAAAAAAAAAACAAAAAAAAAAAAAAAAAAAATTTAAACTTGCCTTGCTAGCAATGTTGTTGGAAAGCCAGTCCAACCCCTCGTACAGACCCTCTCCAGAGGTTGCACAAGTGCTCTGGATGTACCTGGAAAAAGAACAACAATCACATCCAGTATTCAACTTTTGCCGAAGATCTTAGCATTGATATTCAAGAACTCATTTGTTTAACTTGAACCATCCATATCCAGCTCAAGAGAGAAGACTACTAATAAGTAGATTCACACCATAAATCAATGACTCCATTATTTCAGTCTCAGCATGTTCAACCATAGGAGGAAAATTACAGGGTTCACATATGGACTAACTATTGCAGGGTGAAAATTACCAAAATAACTTACCAGTGACGTTGACGGAGAGAATGAAGACCAAGCTTATCAGTTATCTCGGCGGCATTCATTGCATTAGGAAGATCTTGTTTGTTGGCAAATACAAGCAGAACAGCATCCCTTAGTTCATCCTGAAAGCAATTAATAATATTAACTTCAAACCCTAGTTCCAAGTATACGTCAACAATATGTACCATTGTTGTATCCTAAACACGGTTCTGATCATTTACAAGGAACGAAAACAGAGTTTTATCTCAGTACAAATGAAGTAGAATCCTACATAAAGAAACAAAGCAACAAAGGCAAAAAGGATCATAATTAAAAGAAATTTAATAGAATCCACAAATTCAAGTACAGAAGAAAATGGAATAACAAAACAAAATTCGGAAGGCATACAACCTCCTCATCTCCATTTACAACAGGAACATTAGAAATCGCAACATAAACAAGCGGAATGAAAATATAAGGGAGTCAGTAACTACCTCATTCAACATCCTGTGCAATTCATCCCTTGCCTCAACAACTCGATCCCTGTCATTGCTATCAACCACAAAGATAAGACCTTGTGTGTTCTGGAAGTAGTGCCTCCACAATGGACGGATCTACAAATGGAAGAAACCAGATCAGTCATTGGATATGTATAATTAGAACTTCAGAAAGATGTCCTCGTTGGACACAAGTAAACATTAAAGTAAATATACCATCCAATTCTCTATATATTCCAAAAAAAAAGATCATATAAAATGTTTTTGCATTCCGCCTCCACGGATCTCACTCCCTTGGTAGAAGAAGAACCACAATGACTTGTTGCACAATCAACAACACATTCAAAGTGCGTATCTAAGCAAGCATGCGGAAATACAAAAGATAGAAAGAGAATTACTTTGTCTTGACCCCCGACATCCCAAACAGTGAAGCTGATGTTCTTGTATTCCACTGTCTCCACATTAAATCCTGCAAAAAAGAAAAAAACCACTCTTGTAATGAAAATGCAAATTACGACACTTTTATCCACAAGAAATCAGAGAATTGAAACAATCCTCATCTTAACCGCAACAGATCACGAGGATAAAAAAGCACCAACGATACCAAAACCAACATACAATTGAATTCTTCATAAACGTAAAACAAATTACACCCGAAAGGTGAAATTGATCCAAAATTCGGGTCGAAATTGGAGCGTTTCAAATGAAATATGGAAACCGATGGAACTATAACAAGAATGTTAGGGAATCAAAGCTCTTACCAATGGTGGGGATGGTGGTGACGATTTCTCCGAGCTTGAGTTTGTACAAGATGGTGGTCTTACCGGCTGCATCGAGACCCACCATCAGAATTCGCATCTCCTTCTTGGCAAAGAGCCGGCTGAAGAGCTTCGTGAACGTAAGCCCCATTTTTTCAATCGAATTCACCTGCCACACACAACCAATCACACATCATCGAGGGTTAAATCAAAATTAGCGAATTTGATTTCAATTTACAACAACATCAAGCAAAAACCAATCCAACTTTCATTCGTATGAATCATATCGCACTGCAAAATTCAATCAGATCCGTTTGATGAATTGAAAAACAACGAAAAGGGGCTTCAATTTACATGGAGATCAAAGATCGATTATGCAACTGTCGATCTACGATTCAAATCTGGTAACGGAGAATTTGAATTTAGGACGAAGAAATTCTAGAGAGAGAGAGGGGGAGAGAGAGAGAGACTGACCTGGAGGAACGAGGAAGGAGCAAAATGAGAGGAGGCAACGGATGAAAGGCTCGATTTTTATTGGTATTGCCTTTTCTCTCTCCTGGACCCTGGTCAGTTATTAACTACCGCGGTTAGATTCAGAACGCTGTCGTTTAACTGAAGTTCCAAATAATACAATGGGCTGTTTGGATTTGGATTGTTTATAGAAGGGATAAAAGTGCTGTCAAAGCGCTTTGACAACCGAAAGTGTTTTTGACTGGTTTTGATTGGATTTTATGTGAAGCACTTAGGCCATCTCAAGCTGATCCGGCCAAATAATTATATAGCTAAAAATAACTTGGAATGATACGAAAATCGTTTCCAACCGAGAGTTAGGCCAAAGAGCCCATTGGGCCAAAACCCCCAAATCAGACTAGCGGGTTGGCCATTTCCAACTAGCCTGCCTTCTAGCCCATCCCTTTAGCGCCAAAATGTTAAGCTTGACATTTTGCCAGCCCTCCACCTCAGCCCATTTAAATGACAACGGCTACCTGGTGTCAACATGACACCAGTTAGCAACGACTAGCTGATGTCATGTTACTGTTTGATTTTCTTTTGGACGAATAAAAAAAAATTCTAATTTTTTTCCTATAAATACCTAAGTCATTCTTACACCATTTCTCAAATCCTTTTTACTTTAGCGTTACTCATTTTAGCAACATGTGTAATTCGAAACCCTATCAAAAAATTTATTGAGATTACATAAAAATGAGAATCTAGAGAGTTACTCACGTTAGCGACACATATCACTCGAAATCTTGTCCAAAAAATTATTAAAATTATATAAAGATAAGAAATCCAGAGGCTTATTTGTTTAGCGACAAGTGACACTCAAAATATGTCCGAAAACCTTATTTTAATATGATAATTTAATTTAATTAACTATATTAATTCAATTAAAATAATAAATTATATTTGGCCTATGGCTCTTTGGCCCTCTCTGTTGGAGATGATTTTTTGTCAAATAACTATATTTAGCCTATGACCCTTTAACCCCTCCTTCGATTAGAGAGGACCTTAAATGTCTGAAGTCCTTTTATCACAATTATGTGAAATTTTTATTTAAAAATTATAGTACATGTTGGAAAAGTACTTAAAAGCGTTTTTTGAAAAGGAAAAAAAACATTTATATGCTTATTCAGAAGAGAACTATTATTAGCACTAAAAAATTCTCATTTTACACTCCTCATAAGGATATTTTCCTTTCTAATTATATAAAATTTGGAGTGCTAATAACAATTATCATTTAGAAAGCGCTTTTACAACTTATAAACACGATTAATCTTTTATTTCAAACATCTTCAAAAGTGTTTTAAGTTATCAAAACAATCATGTCTAGTCATTCTAAAAATAGTCAAAATAGATTATAAAAAGCACTTGTTATTTTGAAATCACTTTTAATTGTTATAAGTAATTATATCTCTACTAATTAATGAAACTCTCTTTGTCAACCAAAAGAGGGTGAAAAAATAACTTAGTCTTATATCACACAAAAAAATGATGGGCAATAATGTAATTTCACATGTCCAAATTTACTGTTTTTTAATTGAAACCTCATTTACAGATGATGTTAAAATATCTACGATATTTAAAAAAAAAAACCAAAGACAAAATTCTCGTAGTCCCGGCGTTCTCTCTCTCTCTTTCTCATTTTCTAAAAAAAATGTATTCATACACACAAAATTTGTGTAGGCAAATGCTAGTGTTTTATTAAAAAAAGACTTATTTAATGTAAGCACTTATTTCGAATGAGCCCAAAATTTTGAACATGTTGCTAACAAGTAAGAAAGCACTTATTTCAAAAGCGATTTTGCGGCGAAGTTGTTACAGAAGCAAACAGACCACAAGACACATATATCTTCTTCTCTGCGCTCTCTCCGCAGTCGTTTGACGCTTACTGTGTGGTCATGGCTTGTGTTGCTTCGCTCCACCCACTGTCTTCTTCCTCCCGCGCTCTCTTTCCACCTCTCTGCCGCCAGTCGACGATTCCCGCCATCTTCCACCGGCTCAAGAGTTTCTCCTCAACCAGCCGCCTAGTATCCACCATGAACCGGTTGAGCCCGGTCCGGGCGCAGGCCAAGCGAGGGTTCTCACTCAAAGAAGACGAAGTGGCCTCCGGTAAGCCAAAACTCCATTGAAACAGAAAGAAAGAACGAAACTTTTTACTCTTTACATGCTCAGTTCGTTCGTAACTATTGATTTTGCAATGAATTGCATGATGAATGTATAGCTGCGGATGTGGAATTTGAAATCCCTCTGACAATTGTGGAATACCCGGACCCGGTTCTGAGAGCGAAGAACAAGCGAATCGATTCTTTCGACGATAATTTGAAGAATTTGGTAGATGAAATGTTTGATGTAATGTACAAGTGAGTTCCATGACTCGTTAATTGTTATGTTGAGCATATGTGTTCCTCTATGCACCGATTCTCCGCCATTTTAAATTAGTTTAAAGTAGAACATTGCTCGTTTGAGAAAATAAAGAATCGTTAATTATTTGCTAGGTGCCAAAATGCAAATTATGATTTTTGTGAAATGCTTGTTATTCACAGGAGTTGTTGGCTTGGTTTTTACACAGAACTGATGGAATAGGGCTCTCAGCGCCACAAGTAGGGATCAATGTGCAGCTCATGGTTTTTAATCCGGTTGGTGAGCGCGGTGAAGGGGAGGAAATTGTGCTTGTGAATCCAAGGGTTACCAGATATTCTCAGAAAACGCGACCCTTTAATGAGGGTTGCTTATCCTTCCCGGGGATTTATGCTGATGTTGTAGTGAGTGCTGTTCTTGTATATGCTGGTTTCTAAGTCTTCTGCTTTGACCCTGTTTTTAATTTCCAATTGGTTTTCAAATGACTACAAAAATGTGCAACAAATTAAATCTTAGTATAACAGCAATACTTGTTAGATGTGCAGTTCATTGCATACTACTTTCATGCCATACAACAAGCTTAAACGGCTTACTATGTGTGTGTAGTTACGCTTTTGTTGGTGCCTCTAATTTTTGTGTTTGCAGAGACCAGAAACTGTGAAAATAGATGCACGGGACATCAAGGGTGCGAGGTTTACAGTCAGCTTATCAGGTCTTCCAGCACGGGTGTTCCAGCATGAATTCGACCATTTGCAGGTTCTTTATTCAACTATTATTCAAGCTACTTTCAGTTAGGGGAAGCACACCTTACACATTTAGGTGCTAGATTTCATTGGATTTGATCAACTTATAGTTTGCACAAACGGTGTGCCACTGCCGATCCCTGTGCTATGCAGATTAGGATTAGTTACAGAAATTCCACTTGTGATGAGTTTACATAGAACTTAATAAAAAAAATCCCAAAATAGCGATTGATTAGCTTAGTTCAAATGGGCGAAAAATGTTCAGGAAGGTGGGGAGCTATTTTCATGTTGTCTTTGAGTATCACTTTGTGAAGTGTATTTGACATGAATCAAGTATGGAATGTCGCAACTTTTTGCAAGCTTATCGTATCAATAGAAACCACGAATGGTGACAAGTATTTAACATTTGAAAGTAGATTCTTAGGGTAGTAAATGCGTACTAAGTGTGGCAAGAGACTTGATAAAATTCATACCAGTACATGCCAATGTGTTTTGGGTAAACCAATAAATTGCCTCAAGGCATCTACCGTATCATTCTTATTTCGGAGACTTGAGGTTAAAAAGCTATGATATGGTGCTATTTGTTGGATTGTTTAAGCTTTGTCGTTATTTAAAGTTTTATAGTCTAAATCCGGAAACAGATCCTAGTTACTAAAATTTGTATGGCTGCTCCTTTCTCTCCGTCTTATATGGCTCATTCATCCGCAGGGAGTTCTCTTTTTCGATAGAATGAGTGAAGGAGTTCTTGAAACTATTTGTGCACAGCTACAGGTTAGTATGTAGGAATGCTGATAGTCTTTCTTTCGCTTTTGAATTTTGTAATCGTTAACCTTCAAATTGGTTTGTTTATACTGATATTCAATCCGTGTTAGTATTAATTTGCTAATTATCGTCTTATGGTAACAGGCGTTAGAAAAGAAGTACGAGGATAGGACAGGACTCCCGAGTCCTGAAAGGGTTGAAACCCGCAGAAGGATGAAGGCTGCTACTGGTTTTGGAAAATCACAATTAGTATAGGCTCCCACAAACACTTAAAGAGCTTATAGATATGAAATCCCGGTGTTGTAATTTATGATTTTATTATTCATACAAATTATACATTTGCAGGTTCTTGCTTAATTATAATTAGGCACACCATAATAATTCTTGATTAATATTTGTCTGAGTTCAACCCAAAACAGTCCAAATCCCAATCTGATTAATTATATTCAGCAGGCCAAATAGAATCCATTTACAAAAGCTTAACTTGTATCAGGGAAAGCAACACACAACACATTCATGAAAACGCCGTTCTAACTACAAACGTCGTTGTTCCATGGCGGTATAGGGTCGAGAAGAAAGGCTTCGGAGACATGCCCTGCAAACTCTGAGGTATCTACGCGACTATACTAATCAATCAACCCCCTAGGCTAAGCTAAGTTTAGCACGAAGAACCACTACTTCCGGATTGAGTTATTGTGCTCGGCTTCCCCTTCTTCAAGCAGTCGATTCGAGGAACGGTGCTTGTTTTGAGCGCTCCGTACGCCTGCCAACAGAAAGGGTCGTACAGGTGCTTCCCTTCATCAACTGATTTCAACTCTATGGTATCCAGAGACACACCGGTGCACGGAGAGCTGTCACTGCATGCGAAATGCACGGCCTTCGACGTGTAGGTTCCTTGTATGTTTACGTAATTCACACCCGAAATCGCCACAGCGGAGCTCTGATTTTGGCACTTGCTCTTGTCGCAGTAGAACTGGTCAATCATGATCGGCGTTTCAACTTCTGTTAGTTGAATGTTTGAGAACATTATGTTTTGGACAGACCCCGATCCTCCCTACATTACAAATTAGAAAAACATTTACAATTTGGTTCTGTCTGAGATTTAAAATGATTTGGTCCGTGTGTTTTTGTCTGTAGCAGTACGTACCTGCCAGGTCTTTATTCTGACACCCGTGAGTGTACTGTGCATTTTAACGTCTCGGACAGTGACGTTCGAAACGCAAGCTTTCGTGTTATCCTTCCCTAGCCCTCCAATGCTGACTCCATGTCCAGGTCCACAATTTACGTTGTGTATGTATACGTTCGAGCATCCAGTTTGTATCGATACACAGTCATCTCCTGCAGTCATTATATGTTGCAGTTTATTATATTGTTGTCGATTTTGTGTCAACTTTCTTTCTTACTTGTTAAAGAAGTAACTTCTGCTATACGCAGGTTACGTAGTTAATTTTATGTTATGATTTACAACTTCTGTCAGTTTTTTCACCCAGGTTTTTGGACAAGGTTGCCCTTGCCGAAGACCGGATTCTGAAAAATTACCACAAGCGATACTGCTGGCGGAAATGACGGCATTTTGGGAGTTTTGGAGGTGGATTCCATCCGTGTTGGGGCTGTTGCCCGGGGATGAAATACTTATACCGGAAACCTGAACATTTGTGCAGGCGTCGAACTTGAGGTGCGCCTGAGGGCTGTTTTGAAGTGTTATGCCAGTGACACTAACGAGGTCGCTTCCATAGAACCTAAGAGCCTGCACATCAAAATGTATTAGCACACCATGATGTTAAAATTAATCGCAAAGATCGGGTTGAAAGGTAATGAAGAGACTGTTACCGTTGGTTTGGTGCTTGGCATTTTCCCACTGTAGCTTTCTGTGGCCTGCTGATGAAGTGACATGAGAAAAGCACGCATGCTCGATTAGTTTCACTATAAATTAACACAAGTGAACATGATGATTTTTTTAAGCTGAATAAAACCATTTGGCCGGCTGTGTTTTGGCTTTGACATAAGGTACGGATGGACAGTTTTTGTTTTCTTTTCACCCGACCAATATTCTAATTAATCTAATTCAAACTATAGGAAGGGTTCGGACCGGTGCAAGGGTACACTGCTTTACCTAACTTGACTATTTCGAGAGATGCATATGGAGGGACAGTTAGTTACCGAATCATTGAGACTGCTATCCGTTGTTTCGTTAGCAGGATTATCTTTCGGCGAATCATTCCACCAAACCGAGCCTTGTCCATCAATGACGCCGGTGCCTTTGATCGAAATCCCTTTTAGTTTTGTGAATTCAATCCATTGTAAAAGACCTGAACCCCAATCGCCTGAGCTTGTTGGAGCTATGATTTTACCATCTAACTGCGTTAAAAATCGACCAATATATATCAGCAAAATTCTAACAGATGAACTGGTGACAATTTAAGATTTGAAACTCACCTGAAACACGATATTTGCTTCGCAGTTAGGGCCAGAGAAAGAGATTGGTTTGACAAGGAATACAGACCCGGATGGAACACTTATAGTTGATGCCTGCACTTTGCAAGCTGCTGCCCACGCCGCCTCGAATGCCTGCCTTGCAATGCAAGAAACCAGTCAACAATAACATCCAGTAGTATTTGTGTTACAAAATTACAGCATTAATTTCATAAAAAACGAGATGTAATTTTCAAATTCACCTTGGTGTCATCAGCTTTTCCATCACCTTTAGCACCATAGTCCAACACATTAAACACGTTCGAACCCCCGCCGCTCTTTTTTCCAAGTGTCACCGCAGTTTCCTCCGGTGGGATGTAACTCTCTCCCCTTGAAGCAGCGCGGCGATGATCACCACCATAACCCCTTAGTTTCTTCCTCCAGTGCTGCTTATTGCCTCCTTCTCGAGCATCACATAGTTCGAAAAAACTCGAAAACGAGATAATAAACGCAATGAGAACAAATAACAAGAGGGTTTTTAGGTTAAACGTCCTCATAATATTAACCTCTGACTTATTCGAGAAAGATGAGGATTTGAAGTTCAAGTTTCTGTATTTATAGTTGAGGGCTCATTGCACTGTGCAGTCACATGAGTCTACAGTTAAAAAACGACGAGGTTATACCTTCCGAATGCATTCAAAAAATTTATTTATGTGCCAGGTCAGAAACCTCATGAAGTAATCTCTCGACACGTTACGCATGACAAGCTTTCAAATCTAATACGTGGATAACAAAAATCAAATGATGTAGAACACGTGTAGTTGTTGAACTTTACACATAAGACAGTATACTCTGGTACTATGAAAAAATGAAAGTTCCACTATAAAACCAATCGACAATATATTAGAAGTAGCTCAATTACATATATGCACATGTAAGATCCTTTTTTTCCGATGTTAGATTCATATTCTCAATATAATTTTATTCGGATTTTTGGATTATTATTGTCATTAACTCCCCCATCAAATTCTTTTCTAGTTAAATCAACCGGAGAACTCACATGACATGCTTTAGCTTTACCCTAACAACAAAACATACTCAAACAGCAAGAAAACTCAGAAGGCCGGCCCACCAGATCGAATATACGCTGACCTAACATTTCATGTCAAACAGCTTGAACATTATATTTCTAGCAATTATTCCTTTAAAAAATTAATTTAAATTGCTCTCATCTTTTCCTAACTTTGTCGTTTGAATTAAGCATGGTAGCATAGCTGGGAGGATGCCACATCTTTGCACTCATGATCTTATATTATTTGAATATTATTTTTTTTTGTTATCAACGTATACTAGTTCTATTGATCAAGAACATTCGTTCTTCCATCAGAAGTTATGGCTCTATGTTTCTTTAGTATTTGCTTGTATAAAAAGAAATAAAAAAAATAATTATGTTCGCCATTTTACTACCTACATACAGCAATGACGGATTTAGAGGATTGGAAGGTCGGTAAAGCAAAATTTTTTGGACGAATAGATAGTGTGCATATTAATATTTCATTGAGTCTTGTTAGACATGAGGTTAGTTGCTAAGTCATATTGCATGGCTATCGACCAACATATGCTAACAGCTTTTGAGCGAGCATGTTGACTCATGTCAATAGCCTTATACACGCCCCCGCGCGCGCGCGCACACACATACACATAATACAAGGGTAAACAATACTACATGGCTGATTTTCACTGTTTGGCTTGAAAGTTTTCTTCTTTTACCCAGAAAAGAAAATGAAGTTGCACATAAATATAAGGGTAAACTGCCATTTGACCCCCTAAAATATTACTTCAGTTGAAATTGACCTCCTGGACTTTTTTTTCTTTTTGATAAATTAACCTCTTGAACTATTTGAAATGTGCCAATTAACTCCTTGTAGTTAGATTCCGTCCACTATTCTATCAAATTCAAGGGCAAACAAATTAGTCTTTTTACCATCAATTCTTACATGTCACTTATAACTACCTATAAAATTATGACATGTGGACACATAATAATGTGTAATGACAATGTGAAATTGTCTATTATGTAAACGTTTAGTTTCTTTATGTTTCTTATTTTGCTGTGATCGAATCTCTCAATAATTAGTTAAATTGAAAGGAATTAATAGTCATGAACCTTGGTGGAATATATGCAAACATATACATTGAATTGGAATCGATAAGAACATGAGTGGATTATTTAAGTTAGAAACGTGTTCATAGTTTCTCATGAACTTTGTGGATATTCTAGGGTTGAGTTTTAGAAAAAGTAATTTAAACAAGATTTGCAGCACTACGACTTCCTCTTAATAAATAAATAATACTCAATCGTATCAAACAGCTAATCAGGATTTAGGATTTCGATTTGGAATGGCACGTATCAAAGAAAATTCCAGATCACAACTGTCATGCAGCACCATCGTATAACATTATATCACCATCAATCTACCGCATGATATCTTTTCATATCAAAATTAGACTTAAGCAGATGGGAAAAATCAGATTTAAGCCCTTGTGGACTCGAAAATTCTAACATGTCTTTGCAAGTCTTTTATATCTTTTAAATAATAAATTATTATGACGAAGTTACAATTAATCTTCTTTTTAGAAAAGAAAATTTCTGACATGCATGCAGGGTATCACAGAACGCATTAAAATTCTCTTGGAAGCCAATAAAAGCGGCAGAGGACATGGCACAATTATTGACTTGTGAATTTTATTTTATTTTTTCTTTGGCCTAATAGTGGTTGTAATTTTCATAAATACAGAAAACACACGGATTAATTGTAATATGCTAAAGTTCTAGAAAAATCTGGGGGCGAAGGTGACGTGCGTTGCATCATCAATCATGCATGCATGTGAATGATATTATCGTTCATGACAAAACCGTTGAATCAGTTGCATTGCTTTTGGGATTGGTATATCTATATCAACACAACACTACGTAGTAAACTTCATCATCATATGTTCATGCCTTTCCCTGCGACTTGGTTCCTTTTTTTGAGCCAACCCTATTGATCATAAGTAAAACCGATTTCACTAGACGGGTTAGTATAGGTACTGGGTCTTTTGGTTCCGCTTCTTTAAATAACAGTTTTTGCTCATAAGACGTTTTCAGTAAAGGCTTATGCAGAGCGGAAAGCAGTAATGATTATGCACTTTGAATGGTTCAATCTCCATCGTTCTTCTCCTCTTAATATTTAACATTTTAACCTACTAACGCTATCACTTAAAAAAAAAAAAAAAAAAAAAAAAGGGCATTTTGTATGTGCTTATGAGTAGTTAGGCTACTTTCTACATTGCGAATTAGTTTTATGGTGAAATCTCAACTTCTTTATAGTATTAGAGTAGGTTGTCCCGCGTGTGAAGCTCAAAGGTCACACGTGCTTTATGTCACCCGATTTGTGTTGGCGACATGTTATGCTTGAAAATTAATCACACGTGAGAGAAGGTGTTGAGCGTTCAATCCCACATCAGGGAAGAGACCTTGCATCTGCATGTAAATAGGTGGACTACTCACCATATTGCTAATTGATTTTATGATAGAACCTCGATTTTCTTTAATTAGAAACATATCAAAAAATTTCGTAAACGTGCAAGCACTTCTTGGAAAACACTTAAAGTGTTTCATGAAAGAAACACACTGAAAGTGTTTCTTTTAAGAAGGACTTCAAGTCATTTTATACCGCATAATTAAGAACTTTTAACTTTCTAAGTCAAACATTTTCAAATTGATTTTATGATGAAATCTTGATTCTTCAATTAAAAACATATAAATTTTTTTTAGTAAACATGCAAGTGCTTCTTGAAAAAATACTTTAAGTGTTTCATGAAAGAAACACAATAAAAATGCTTCTTTTAATAAGGACTTCAGGTCATTTTATATCGCATAATTAAGAATTTTTAATAAAGACTTCAGATAATAGGTCACGTGCTATAACATGAGCGTATAGTAAAATGATGCTTGTGACGGTGTTACGAAATCACCGAAATACGACTCATAGCATATCTAAGATTCATAAACTGTCTTGGTTCCCATACCTGAAATTACGATTTTGCTCCTTAATTCCGTGATGAAAGTGTACATTGTGGCTGCTTAAGGTCACTTCATCAGCAATATAAAATTAGCAAATATTAAACTTTGCTGGTAGAAGACGCAATGTTTGAATTGAAAACAGACTACTCTAGCTAAATAGCTTGCTCGTGCACGAATGGTATCAAGGTTACACTGATCACGCCGTCTCATAAGCTTAATTATGTTTTTAATAATTTGTTTATGATAAGCAGAATAAGACTATAGGGTGTTGATTAGGCCTAGCAAACGGATCATGTTTATCGTTTTTGTACCGTTTTCTTGTCATATCCATTATCTTAATGATCAATTATGTTGTATCAAACTTGTTAATGGAATGCTTAACAGAACCCGATAACGAGTCATATTCTTATCAGATTAACGGGTCACGCAATAAATTATCAAGTTCAATGATGATTACAAGGAGTCGTAATTTACAAGATACAAAATTTGTGATATATTATATACAATTAGTTGCTTTTGAATTACAAATTCAATGTTTTCTTTCTCTTGCTTCTATAAACTCGAGTTTGAGCAGTGAATTAAACGAATATTTATAATATTTTTTTTTGGAAAAATAATGACCCCCTTCAAGAGGGGCAATGTCATTTTCGATAACAGTTTATTTATCAGAATTTTGATAAAATGTGGGTCGTGCGCATGGGTTGTGCAGAAATAGAAAGAGCAACTCACACAAAATAGATGACAAATTTATACCGAATATTAACGTCATACATATTAATAATATTGACACAATATCAACAACATATCAAAAAAATATCCGTTGAATATGGACATTGTTAACACGATTGAATATCATCATTTACGTTGTTCAAATCCCTTTCCGAGTCCTATGCAAACCATGCACATGACCTAAAAAATAAAAAGAGTTTTAATGAAAAGTCTACGGTACTGTTCACTTTAACGAAAAATCATATTTTTACACTAAAAAATCAATCATAGTACTATTCACTTTACCCTTTATTTTGTCCTTATCATTGATAATTTTCAAGCCATTTCATTAGTTTTCCTTAAAAAAAAAAAAAAAAAAATCAAACAATCAAACAATGATATTCGACCAAAAAAAATCAAACAGTGATAAAAGAAACAGGATAGCATTTGGGCTTTCTACATTCGTATTGGGCTAATTGGACGGGGAATTAGTGGGCTTGCAGTAGCATGTTGCTGAGCCCGTATTCAAACAACGACAACGGGTCTCTAGTGCACATTCCAATAAGCACACGTTATTTACACATCAGTAGTATTGCCGTTAGATCAATCTCAAAGGTTGTTGCTAAATCTTAAACTTATGCAACCAGAACTGCACCCAATAATTTCTTGAGCCTAATGTCGATAACTTTTTACACGATCTATTAATTAATATGTATGATATGAAAATAACAGATTTCTAGTCAACTTATTAAAAATTTGTTAACGAGTCAGATTATTATTGGATCACCCATTAAGAACCTAATAAGATATCGTTTTCCATATTTATACATTAGGCATAACAATTTCTTGCATGACCTGTTAACCTGACACGAAACAATACGATATATTGACGAGTCGTGTCGTTATCGAGTCATCTATTAAGAACTCGTTAAGATAACGAGTTTGACACGACACGATTCATGAAGATAATGAGTATGACATGAAAATAATACAAATACAACAAACACAACCTTTTTGTCAGGCCTAGATGCATCCAACCCTTAATATTACCAAAAAAAAAGATTAACTTAACCACGAGCTGGTGACTCAGTGGTAAATGACAGATTACGAGGCTTCATTGAAATTAAAAATTGGAGGTCTTGAGTTCGAAACCCACTGATGGTACCAAACTTGTGGCCAGAGGAGGCTAAAATACCTATGTGAGTCTTCCCGGGCTCCGAAAATGGTTGATAACCGTGACTTGCCACTAGTTGTCCTTAAAAAAAAATAAAAGATTAACATATCAATGTTCATGTGTTCGTACATGGACCAAAGAACCAATATGGATGAAGATCCTCTTCGGATCTGTGCCATTGAAATTTGGATCCTCTCCTAAGCAAGGGAGTGTGCCATTGAAATTTGGATCCTCTCCTAAGCAAGGGAGACGGATCCTCCTGACCCAAACACACGGGTTATCTAAAAGTTATAATAATTATAGATGAAGATCCTCTCCGAATCTATTCCTCCTAATCCACCAAATCAAGGAATTTGTGCCATTGAAATTTGGATCCTCTCCTAAGCAAGGACCAAATCAGGAAATCTGTGTCATTAAAATTTGGATCCTCTCCTAAGCAAGGAAGACAGATCCTCCTGACTCAAACACACGGGTTGTTGGATTTTGATCCAACGGTAGCAAATAGGGGATCCATCTAAAAATTATAATAATTATAGCAGTTGGATCAAAATCCAACAGTCCGTGTATTTGGGTCAGGATGCTCTATCTCCTTTGCTCATGAGAGGATCCAAATCCTTCCCCAAGACTACACTATTGTGTACACGCACACACGCCAAGTCAGCAAATCGTCCAGCTCACCGCCACGTGTTAAATTCAGTTCTCAAAGCAATGGACATCAACTAGTTCATAACTAGATTTGATAAAACCGGTTGGGTCCCGCCACTGTTTGTTCAGAAATCAGAAAAGCACAGAGGATCCAAGGGGTCTCCCTCAGTCAACACTCGCAAAGAAAACGTCTCTGAAACTGCGAACACCAATCTCTCTCTCTCTCTCTAAAATCTCTAGGGTTTCTCTCTCGCCCAGCTCCTCAGTCTTCGAGTTTTTCGGATCGGCGAGCTTGCGAATGCAGAATGCGAGCGACTTGCAGTTCGAAAGGTTTGGTTTCAGGCTTCAGCTGTAATTTTCTCGGGAACCAAACAGGTTCTGATTTCTGATTTTTGTTCTTCGAGATTTCAGATTATAAAGTTCAGTAGCTCCCGTAGACGTTGAAAGCGTGAGCCTTTTGGTTTACAGAGTAGAAGATACATATGGCTTCAGCTGGTACGGCACCTGCTGCTTCGGCGGTTAAAAATCCGGGCGGCAGCGCGATGTTTGCTGATAAGTTGCCGGAGGAGATTAATGACATGAAGATCAAAGATGAAAAGGTTGGTTATTTATTGTTGAATTATTGTTTTTCTGTATTTTTCTATATGTATATATGTATATTTGTTTGTGATTTTATTTTGGTGTTTAAAGTTTGTTTCTTTTTTGTTAGGAAATAGAAGCAGCTGTGGTGAATGGGAATGGAACTGAAACGGGGCACATTATTGTTACTACGATCGGTGGTCGAAATGGTCAGCCGAAGCAGGTGCATTGTGCTGACTTTTGTAATCGTAGTTGAATTGCTTCTGGTTAAGATGTAGAACTAAGGAATGGTTAAATTGCATTACTTTATGACATGAATTCAAGGATGTTCTTTGCTTTTATCGCGGGGAGTAATTTTAGGACTATTTTGGATATTTTAGCTGTTGAACTCGTAGCATATGGTGTTTTTGAGGACGGAAAGTTAAGGAACCTTTCATAGGCTTATAGGGAGTTGGGCTCCTCCACCCGTTGCCATTTGGTTTCGGGATGGAACCTCAACTTCCTTAGCGGTATTAAAGCAGGTCACCCAATATGTGTTTTCCATGTGTTTGGCTTACAGTGTAGCCACACGCGAGGGCCATGTGTGGAGGTGAAGAGTTGTCGCACATGGGAATGCCGAGGGAACCTTGCATAGGCTTATAAGGAGATGCCACTCCCACGTTTCCAATTGGTTTTGGGTTGGAACCTCAACTTCTGTTACTGATGTGATATATACAGAAACCATGTGCTCATAAACTCCCAGTTAGGCATTCATTTTGGCTGGCCATGGTCAGCGCAGAATATCTAAGTTTCAACAAACAGATGAATTTAACTTAAAACCAAAGGGCATAGAAGGTCTCACAACTCAGTATTTGTTTAACCTCAAACAGGAGTGTTTCAATTTTTGTGTCCTTACAAGTTAAAATACTACATCATGCTAGAAACTTGATATATTTAATAGTGTCGGTTATATATTTAAGTTAAAGTATCTCAAACTCATATCTGACATGTCGAAGCTCTTAGTATTAAATCCTCTCTGATTCATTGTGCAGACCATAAGTTACATGGCAGAGCGTGTTGTTGGACAAGGCTCATTTGGTATTGTATTTCAGGTAATGTCTGCATTACAGTTTCTAAGCTAGTTATTATGAAGAGAAAGAAACTTTTATAATAGGAAGGCTAACCCATCTTGAATTTCACATATCACTTTGTAGGCTAAATGCCTAGAAACTGGAGAAACTGTTGCAATCAAGAAGGTTTTGCAAGACAAGAGATACAAGAACAGAGAATTGCAAACAATGCGTCTTCTTGACCATCCTAATGTTGTGTCACTCAAACATTGTTTCTTTTCTACAACGGATAAGGATGAGCTCTATCTAAATCTCGTGCTTGAATATGTACCCGAGACTGTTTATCGTGTGTCAAAACACTATAGCAAGGCCAATCAGAGGATGCCTATGCTATATGTGAAACTGTATACTTATCAGGTAGTTGCTCTTCTTTGGACTATCTGTATTAATGGCTGTAGTTTTATTGTAATCCACCTTTATCTTAGTCTTCTTCTAATTATTCAATTTGTAGTCCTCACTTGAAGAAAACTTCATTTGAAAGGTCAGAAACTAAATAGAAAAATATTTTTAGTGCAAAAGTTATTCTAGGAGTAAACATGTATGACAAAGCTGTTGGGGTTTTCTGGAAATATCAATAAGTCTTAGAGTCAACGATTAAAAGTTCTTTTGGTAACTTTATTTTGCTCGATTTTCATTTTTGTCAGATTTGTCGAGCTCTGGCATATATTCATGGAGGCATTGGAGTATGCCACAGAGACATTAAGCCGCAGAATCTCTTGGTTTGTACCTGAATCTCTATTCTTTTTTTTACCTTTTTTTATATTACTTCTTTTATGCTTAATTGTATTTCCGCTACAATTTGTTGTTTCAGGTTAATCCCCATACTCATCAAGTTAAGCTCTGTGATTTTGGAAGTGCAAAAGTCCTGGTATTCTCTTCTTCTAGAGTCTTATATCTTAGTGTAGACATTTATTAGTTTCAGAGCAATATACAACGCATCTATGATTTCATAAATCCCCATCCCCAATACAATTTTGAATGCATTACTGTACTTGTTTTCTTTTTCATGCTTATGCAGATGACGCTAAGTGTCGTTGACCCATTTCTATCATTATCCATGACAGGTCAAAGGCGAACCAAACATATCATATATTTGCTCTCGTTATTATCGAGCACCTGAACTCATATTTGGAGCAACTGAATACACTACTGCCATTGACATATGGTCTGTAGGTTGTGTTCTTGCTGAACTGCTTCTTGGACAGGTAGTCTATACTGTATAAAAAGTTCTACCTATTCTCTTAGTTTTTAGCCAAAGATGAATTCACATTTGGTTGTTTTTTGCCCTCTTTGTTAATGGCGATCCTCGATGCTGTAGCCTCTCTTCCCAGGTGAAAGTGGAGTTGATCAGCTTGTTGAGATTATTAAGGTAAAGTTCTTGTGACCTTGTGCACGGTGGAAAGTATGTATCTATCATGTGATCAATTACCTTATGCAATGTGAACTGAATTAGCATTGCTTCTATGTAATTAGGTACTGGGCACACCAACTCGTGAGGAAATCAAATGTATGAACCCGAATTATACAGAATTCAAATTCCCACAAATCAAGGCTCACCCTTGGCACAAAGTGAGTTTCTAGTTCCTAGTTGAGAGAATTTTTCATTTCTTCTGTGATACTTTTGCATGCTATTTTCGTTCTTATTATCTTCTTTGCGTGCAGATATTCCACAAGCGCATGCCTCCAGAAGCAGTAGATCTTGTGTCAAGACTGCTTCAATATTCTCCAAGCCTAAGATTCACTGCTGTAAGTAGCCATTTTCTTTCAAAGTTGTCATACGCAAACTGTAAAAGTATGAGGAGTGAGGATTTAGTTCTTCTCATATCTTCTCTCTCCCTTCACCCCATCCTTTCCGAACAGATACTGAATGTTCAACTTTTTGTTCCCTTGAACTTCAATTCTTGTGGGTCTATAATATAGTAACTACAGAGAATCATAATCAAGAAAGTTACGGTGGACCTCCATTTCTATTAATAAGAAATGCAAATCACGTTGTCTCCGTGTAATGAACTATTTTATGTCTGTTTTAAATATCAAAGTATCAACTGTAATTGTTTATTTTGGCAGCTCGAGGTCCTTGTCCACCCATTTTTTGACCAACTCCGTGATCCTAGTACTCGTCTTCCTAATGGACGCCCTTTGCCTCCGCTCTTCAACTTCAAGCCCCAAGGTTTGTTCTTCGTTTCTGTGATTGCATATGCCTGTCCATGTACATAACATGCTGCTGATATTGCGTGCTTCAAATGATGATTGATTATGCAGAGCTGAAAGGAGCAACTCTCGAGCTTCTGTCCAAACTGGTACCCGAGCATGCCCGAAAGCAATGTGTCTTTCTAGGTACCTAGATAACCCTCGCCAAGACAAATCCGTGTGTATCAACCGTACCATTGTAATGCACCTCCTTCGCTGTATTTATGGTTTTTCGATCCGGCACATTACACTACTAAGACTCTGAAGAGTGAATGGATCATGTATGTACTAAGTTTATCGACTTAATTAATAGAATCTCTCTCTCTCTCTCTTTCTCTCTCTCTCTCTCTCTCTCTCTCTCTCTCTCTCTCTCCAAATTTGATAACTCAGGTGGGTTGATTTGATCGCTGCTAGAGCCGACGGTGGTGACGGACCGTTGCCACCGTCGGGCAATATTTGCTAGCCATGATGGCTGATTTGATTTACTTGTGACGTTTGGAAGAAAAGACCACAAAAATACCAACGAAAACATGTTCGAAAGGAAAATAAATAATGAACTGAGCAATTTTACAGTCCAAATTAGGAACAATTATTTGCACTCTGTGAATGTTAACACCACAAAAATATTATGATTCTTGTTAAAGCTACATTGCTTTTGTTTACTAAAATTTGGTAATCTTGCAAATTAGCTTCTTGTAGTTTCTTGATTAATTACATAAAAGTTAAAAGTAAGAAGTGAAATGTTAAATCTCTTGACATGGAAAGATTATTCGGTGTCGTGTGTTTACAAGTTCAAGTCTTTTTTCTTGTCACATGAATAGGTCAGTTATAGATTCTCCCATCACGTGATTAGATGAGTCAAAGATAAAAAAGTGGTTGAGATAAGAATTGTATATATTTGTTTCTCTCGTCACGTGATGAGTTAGAGGTAAAAAAGTGGTTGAGATAAGAACCGTTCTGATAGAATATTTATTTCTCTCAGCTTTTGCTTATGTCACCATCCACTAGGGAGCAACAAGAATCTTTAATTTCATACTCTCGAGAGTATGAAATTAACTTACTTTCTCATTTCACCACATTTTACCACCTCACCTAACAAAAGCAAAAGCAGGAATTCCATAAAATGGACCCCACTTTTGCTTTTCCCACTAACATAATCGATTAAATAAAAGAGAGACGCTATTTACACTCCAAAACATAACGTCAGAAACTTTAAAAAATAATTTTGAGAGGATCGGAAGCGAATTTTTGTGGACTAATTTATAAATTTTCGTAAAAGGAAAATATTAAAAAATAAACCGCGGAGTATTTGAAAGAATTTCACCCAACGGCGTGTCGTTGTGCGTGGTTCCAAGCGCGCACCGGGCGCCCCATCTTCCTTCCCCATCGGCGCTCTGGTTCGCGTTACGAAATATGTCCACGGACTGTCTACGCAATTCTGTGATTTGACCTGCAACGGCTCTCTCTAGACTCATAGACTTTCTCTCTCTAGATTTCTCTCCACCGAGCTTTTATCGTTTCCCGGCGAGTTTCTTCTGCGGGTTCTCATATCAGCGGCGGAGCTTTCTTCGCATTCTCCGTGCAAGGCCGCAAGGGGAGGCTTTGACGGAGGCGAAGTGCATTGCCGGTATTTGCGAGGAGAGCTTATCAGAGAGGCCCCTCCCGCGGAGGTAAGCTTTCTTTGACCAAAGCTGTTTCCTTTTTTTGTTTTTAATCGCAATTTTGAGTTGTGGGTATTTACTGGTGGTGTTATTTTTGTCGTTGGTTAGGGTTTTTATTTTGTGTTTATGTGAAAGATTGGGAATTTTCTCTATGCCACTGATGAAATACACTGTTTGGTTGCCAAGAAAAGTAGGACATGAAGGGATGGAACAGTGGTTTTAGAATTTTTGTTTTTCTTTCATTATTTGAAGGGAGGAGAAATTGTGAAATATTTTCTTCTGCATTTGCTTCAATTTGTGTAAATAAACAAAATGGGGTTTTACGGCTTACATTTCTAGAGAGTAAAGATTGTTTTCTATTGTGTTTGGTATTGCAGAAAGATGGGAGCTTTAGGGTTTTGTGGATGTTATGGTGTCATTCAAATCCTGAAATTAGGAAGTATGTTTTTTTTTTTTTTGGGGGGGGGGGGGGGGGGAAGGGGGGATGTGGTTGGGTCTAGTCAAACAGGTTTGGCCGTGCTTAAAGAATCTAATCAAAATCTGAGTGTATTTAGCATGCTGAGGGATATTTTGAACTTGTACCGTAGTGGATGCTGTACTCTTGGAAATGTATGCTGTGCCGTATCGGGATTCTTGAATTTATTTAGAAAAGTGCACTGTTCATCGTATCGTGTTCTTGCTGTATCGTTTCAAGTACTAGTCAACTCCAATTCTAACTCTACACGATACATCGTAGTCATGAATATGCAATCTCAATTGTCTACTATAAAGCCTCTTACAGAAGTTGGGTAATTAATATATTTATTGGCTTTCATAGTCAAAATTTGCAGTTGTTTGGCACTTATTCTTTCCGTGTATTACTCGGACAGCTTGGAAATCGCTGCGTGGGCCAAACACAGCTTACAGAGAAATGGTATTTGTTTTCTGACTAAGTTTTTATTCGTTCATTTCATTTAGTCCTTTGCTAATTTTTAGTCACTCTTCATTTTTAATTTACTCAATTTGTTGGGCTTGACTGACCCTTTTTTTATTCCAAACATGTGGGAATTCAGCAGCTGATTTTTTGGTTTTATGATTTGGACTGTTTAGCTAGTTTAGAGTTGTATTGTTGGTGAACTATGGTTGTAGTGTTTGAGTGACCCTTTGTTGACTAAAACGGTCCTTTCTTCTATATATAAAAAGAGGCCTTTTACTTCTTTTAATTGTTTACGTGTATAATATAAACTTGTGCAGGATGGTGAATACAGTAATGATTTTGACTGGAATACTGATGATGAGCTGGAAATTGAGAACTTTACGTTGTCTACTTCAAGTTTGACAGTTGGTGGAGAAGCTTTTGTGATATCTGGGGAGGTAACATTTGTGCATTAGTTCTAAAATGTCTTCTTTGATTTGAATATGTTTTTGGAGATGGCTAAAACAATCTATACACTCATAGTGTCATCTGGGGCATAGATGAAATACTCCTGTTGTGTATGTAATTAACTGCACATAATGCCTCTTAGTGATATTTAGGCATTTCTCCATTGAAAATTTCTGAATTTACTTCTTTATACTTTTATCACTTTCGATGAGTTTGCAAACATTTAAGGATAACTGATGATTATTTAAATGGGATATTAATATTGTTACATAATTAACACACAATTCCTCTTTCTTCTTGAAGGGGAGCTCATCTGCCGGTCCCTCCAATACCAAAGTTCTTAATCACTTTGTGGGGATGGGATTTTCTGAAAAGATGGTTGTCAAAGCAATTCAGGAACATGGTTAGATCATTGTATCATTTCATTTCAGTAAAATTTTTGATATGAATGCTAACACCACTCTGATGGAATATCCAGGAGAAGAAAACACAGATTCAATTCTGGAAACCCTCCTCACATATTCAGTGAGTCAAGATTTCTGCTTTAGATACTTATTTTTACGATATTGATTATTTGGGTTTGTGAGTTTGGTATAACAGCACTTAATACTAGTCCATGCACTAAAGGATTTACATTTATTGTTTGCCGAATATGGCTGTAAGACTGGATTCCTTACTTATTGTATTATCTTGACTAGTATTAAGTGAGTTCTGTTAAATCAAAATTACATGCGATCCTATAAGAAATTATCAAGATGAATGGGTCACATATCTTACGAACACAAGTTTTCCTGCCCTGAGAGTTTTCTTGATAATAATTTTTGCAGGCTCTTGAGAGTTCCCCTGAAGAACAGCAGGAAGTAGAAACGCCGCAGGAAGTAGAAACGCTGCAGGAAGTAGAAACACCACAGGAAGTAGAACCACATGAAGTTGATTCTGATGGCTTCTCTCTCGATGATTACGATGAGAGCTTTCTGGATGATTTTTCAGACTTGGATGGCTTTTCTGATACCGAGGTAGGTCATTGGCCTTACTAACAAGTTGTATGTTATATTGGTTTTTCCCTTTTTTGCCAAGCTTTTCATTTTCTGTTTCCCCAATCCTTCAAACAACAAAAACATTACATCGCTTTCCAATATCATTAAATTGTGTCTCGTACTATTTATGTGCTAATATGCCAATACACACAGTATAGTGGGTTCGTGACAAAGAGTCAAAGACATGTCACACATGTGTGTATCTCATAGAAATTTCATTTACCTATTTTGCAGGAAATTATAAATCCTACATCGGAGAAAGGGAAGATACAGACCTTGGTCAATATGGGTTACACAAGGGAGGAGGCCTTAATAGCAATTGAAAGATGTGGTATACGTTTAGTTTTATATATATGCATAATGTTGATTTGTGTTGCTTTTATCATTTTCCTGTCCACATCTCCAGTTAGTTATGCTTTGGTTCTTTTTGGATGATTATGTTGAAATCCTGGAAAATGCTACTTATTTACTTCTGGTATAACTTCAGACTCCAGAAAAATAGATAAAAGTACATTTTTTTAGTGTCTATCATCTCACCTTCAATATTTGAAAAATGTATTGCTTCCCTTGTGGGTAGCCGGGATCATAGTTGTGTGCCCACAAATGCATGTCCACATCTCCAGTTAGCTACTTTTGCTTTGATTTGGATGATTAAGTTGATATCCTGTAAAATGTTGTTTATTTACTTTTGGTATAATTTTATCACGAACCAAATGCATAGTCAGAAGAATTTCTTGGATTATGTTGACTAGAATGTCTTTTATATATGATCTGGGGGCCAAAGAAACATCCTTCCTAGCTATATGCCCTGCTAGGATTCTGGGCAGTAAACCACTTTCTGCTAGTTAAGCCTGTGCCACACTTTCTCAAGTTTCCTTCTCAGTTCTAGTAGAATTTTGATTGTCTGTTTCTCCTTCCTTAGCCCTATTTCTCCCTTCAACATTGCAGGTACAGACTCCACTGTTGCTGAGTTGACTGATTTTATATGTGCTGCTCAAATGGCACGGACAGAAGATGTCTTTTTTGCGGTTGAAGAGAAGGTATTTGCTGATATAGAATGTGATAACCGTTTTCTGTTTTTTCTTTCATAATCACTTTTATAGATCGTGATTGTTGTTTCATTTTTACAGCCTAGATCACATCTAGACAAGAAGAGGAAACTTCTTGAGTTTGAGATGCTAAAGAAGAAAAAGAAGCAGATGCGGCTTGGTGGAAACCAAGGGGATGATGATGAGACAGTTCATCTCCCAAATCCAATGGTTGGGTTTGGCACCCCAAGTGATCCATATGTGCTGACACATAGGACTCTTCCAGAGGCAGCTGTAGGACCTCCATACTTCTACTATGAGAATGTCGCACTAGCTCCTAAAGGGGTTTGGACCACCATCTCCCGCTTCCTGTATGATGTGCAGCCGGAGTTTGTGGACTCAAAGTACTTTTGTGCTGCTGCAAGGAAGAGAGGTTATGTTCACAATCTCCCAATCCAGAACAGGTTTCCTCTCATGCCACAGCCCCCAGACGCCATATCCAAGGCATTTCCCTTGACAAGGAAATGGTGGCCTTCTTGGGACAAGCGAGAAAAGCTAAACTGCTTGCAAACGTGTATTGCGAGTGCCAAGTTGACTGAGAGGATCAGGAAGGCTCTTGAGCAATATGATGGGGAACCACCAGAGCGAGTCCAGAAGTATGTCCTTGATGAATGCCGCAAGTGGAATCTGGTGTGGGTAGGGAGAAACAAGGTCGCCCCACTCGAGCCTGATGAGGTGGAGATGCTTTTGGGATTCCCAAAGAACCATACAAGGGGAATAAGCCGGACTGACAGATACAAGTCACTTGGGAACTCCTTCCAGGTAATGAATTACTTCTACGTTTCATTAGCATTTTAATCTCTCTCAAAAGTTTCATAAGTTTCATTAGCATTTTACTTATGATTTGAACTTGTTGCAGGTTGACACTGTGGCATATCATCTGTCTGTGCTCAAGGATATGTTTCCCAGTGGCATCAACGTCCTCTCCCTCTTTACTGGCATTGGTGGAGCTGAAGTGGCCCTTCACCGGCTTGGTGTCCCTCTGAAGAACGTTGTCTCCGTAGAGATATCAGAAGTGAACAGAAACGTTGTGAGCAGTTGGTGGGAGCAAACCAACCAGAAGGGGAGGTTGCAGCACCTTGTTGACGTGCAGCAGCTGAATGGCGATTGCCTTGAGCGGTACATGAGCGAGTTTGGTGGATTTGATCTGGTGGTTGGTGGGAGTCCATGCAACAATCTAGCAGGCAGCAACCGGCACCATCGTGATGGACTGGAGGGTAAGGAGTCTTCCCTTTTTTACGACTACTTCCGGATATTGGACTTAGTTAAGAGCATGATGGGAAGAAACAATTGATTCGATTCAATTTCCTGGTTACTTGTGGTAATAAACAACAACAACCAAGTCTTATCCCACTAAGTGCGGTCGGCTGGTTACTTGTGGTAATCCGATTCTATTTAATCCACCTGTGCAAAAGTTTTGACTTTTGTTCACGAGGAAAAAACAATTGTACTAATTGGAGTTTCGAACCTGCTTATAAATGAGGTTTTAGTTAGTGCTCATTCTTGTCTCTCGTTTCTTTTCCGAACAAGTTGAAGAACCTAATGGATCGAACTCCATGTTAACTAATGGTCTTAATTCATTTCTTTTTCTTTGTTTCGGGTCAAATTTGCATTTGTTCAGTTGATTAGAACAAATAAGAATTCGAGTTCCAAACCAGTAATTTCATTTTAATTACATATTGGTCCTGGCCTTTATTATACAAGGGGTGTGTTTGGACGAGTTTCTTCGGCAACAAAAAAAAAAAATTGCTTTTGACTGCTTTTAGCAGAATAAGAGCGTTTCCAAAGGAGATGTCAAAATGTACGCATCAATTATAACAGTAAAAAAAGACCATACTAATATTTTTCAACCGAAGTGCCAAATCCTATGTGGCGATGACATGGATTGGTAGCAAAAGAGTTAGCTGTCAAATTTGACAGCAGCTTCAAATGTATATTTATTAATTATTAAATGTATTTTATTAATTTTAAATTAGTTTAATCATTTATTATAATTAATGTTGAGTTGATCGATGCATTCCTATCTTCTGTTCAATCAAGGAAGGTGAACAGATTACTAATTAAATTTTAAATGTCATTTCTTAAATTTTTATTAGTTTAATAATTTATTTTATAAATTAATAAAATAATAATTTAATTTGACATATTTGTTGGAAAACAAAACTTCAAAAAAATATCAAAATGCCACGTAATCCAAATTCTAGATGACCTAACCCAACCTGAACAAAAATATACTAATTATTGCCATCAGACCGACCAAAGTTCAAATTGTAAAAGTTCAAACTAGACTTGAATTGACTTCCCAAACCGTCTGAGTTGTACTCCTAAAGAAATTTCCAGGTACCAACCAACCTGTATTTTGTTGAGAGAATATAAAAAAATAAAAAAAATAAAGAACAAAATGGTCAAATTAAAACGAACTCACCCACCCAATTCCGCCAAAATTAAAAATAAATAATAAAAAAATAAACGCACGCCGACATTTCTATAAATAACCTATTGGATCCATCCCTTGTCCCTCTCTCTTCTTCTCTACGCTTCTCCCCCTTCGGAAGCGTAGTTTCTCACTTTCTCGCAGCCAGGGGGTTCCGCCATCAGATCCCATCGGAGCTTTTCTCGTTCCTTCTGCTCTCCAAGACGTCGCCGTCAGGTCCGATTCTCTCCGTCGTTAACCATCTACCTCCCGTCTCTGTAGATCTCTTAGATCTGAACTTTGCATTTTCGTTCTGTTAGGTCAATTCAAATTCGTGATTCGATTGAATTGGTTCTAGGGTCTTTTGCATGTCCGAAAAGGATAGGGAGAGAAAGTTGTGACCTTTAATTGCATGCTGTGCTTGATTTTGTAGAATGATTGATAATTGCTTGCTTTTGTTGGTTTTTGCTTTTGTATTCCTTCGTTTTTGTTATTTTCTCGGGAGCCAAACGGGAGATAAGCTTATTTGACACTTGGTCGGTGTAAAACCCATACATGTAATCTCCTTTTTTTTTTCTTTTTTTTTTTTTTTTTTCTGTCAGACTTTTGGGCTTTAATTTTGTATCATGTAGCTTACGTTTTTCATGTTTTTCGAAGTACTTTTCCCATAAGCATGTGATTTGCTTGACATATTCATTGATTGGTTTTATATTGATCTCAATTTGTTACTTATAGATGCATTTTCTCCTTTTTTTTTAAAAAATGTTATAGGGTATTGCACTCTTCCCATGGCTGCCACTGCAACTGCCGCTGGTCCTCGATATGCACCGGAGGACCCAACTCTTCCCAAACCATGGAGAGGACTCGTTGATGGTAAAACTGGGTATCTTTACTTCTGGAACCCCGAGACCAATGTCACCCAATATGATAGGCCGACGGGTTCAGTTGCTCCATCAAAGCCTTCTTCAGCACAGTCTATAAGCTCTTCAGTTCACGTTCATCAATCTTCACAAGGACAACGTCGCCCTGATGAGGGAGATGATAGGTATGGCAGAGGCAGCAATGGTGTGTCCAAGTTTGACACAGGATCAAGAAATCAGCAGGTAAGTAAGCTTGCTACTTGGGTGACTTCTTACACAGTTGCAGCTCCCTGCAACCTGCTTGGTAAACATTTTCTTATGGGAACTGATATGGTTTTCTTGGTTGTGCATTAGACTGCAAGAAGTGCAACAGTGTCTTCTCATAATACCCCGAGTGGGACACTAAGTGCACATGGAGGATCTTCTGTGAAAGGAAATGGATCAGACATTGGAAGCGGTTTGTCTGCTGAGGCTTATAGTCGCCGACATGAAATATCTGTTGTTGTGAGTATTAACAAATTTCTTATACAGGCTTGATATCATAGTGTTCATATTGTTTTTTTTTTTTTTTTTTTCTTGTTTGTATATTGTACTTGGTCATTCTGTTTAGTATCTTTTACCGTCTATCTTTTCTCTGTAGGGTCTGGTTTAAATCTTTATATCTTCTGCCCGCACACTTTTGCATTGGGATTGGTTGGGTTAGCCTGATCATTTTGTTGCATTAAGAATTTCTCTTGGGGTTGTGCATAATTTGTATGTGTGTATTGTTGTAGTTGTGGTTTTATAGAGTCATACTTTGAATCTTCAATTAAAGAGTTATGGTGCAAAATGCACTGGTCTTGCACAGTGAGAGATACTTCTCATACGTGAATGTGATCAGCTGATTGTCTTAGGAGTCTTCAATGGAGTTACGTCATCACTCTTCTCTCTCTCTCTCTCTCTCTAGTTTATCATTGTTATCGTTAGAGAGTATTATTATTACTTTTATTATTAAATTTTGTGGCTAGTAAGCTACTAAGGTGAATCCGTGATTTTGTTAGCTAGTTGCTGTTATGCCTTTTTAAATGTTTCTTTTGTTCGTCTTGAGTGATGTTCTAGTCCCTGGCTGTCTCGTACCAACTTTTGATATACTCACAGAGTCATTTGATTTACCTCTTTTGCTAGGGTGATAATGTGCCTCCACCGTTTACTTCATTTGAATCTACTGGCTTCCCATCTGAGATTCTTAGAGAGGTATTGAATTATGCTTATGTTTTTGTGTTTCTTTTGTGTAATACTGGTGGCCATTAGTGTAAGTAACCCGAGTGTTTTGTGCAAAGTTTTGTGATTGCTAGAGGTCCAATGTTGAGTTTCAGACTCATGTTATTTATTTTGCCATCTGTACTTTTTGTCGCAGGTGCGATATTTGCTCCTGGGAGGAGCTAATGTCGTACGCTGTGCTGCCCTCTTTGTGGGGGCTTGCATTTAATTTGGAGCGCCCTTTTGCGTGGACAAATTTTTGGGAAGGGCTTTCCAAATCACCCAAGTTTGTGGCTGGGACTGCTGTTGGTGATTCAGTCTGCCACTCGGTCCGAATGAAAGAAGAGGCCTCCTCATGCTCCAGCTTGCTGTTGCAAGATTTGGTCGCCTGCAATGGGGGTGTTGCTTCTTCTGCCATTCCACTGTTCCATAAGGCCAAAAAGAAAAAAAAAATCCAAATCTTGAAGCCAGTACCTCTGCTTATGGGGGTTCCTGGAATTTTTTCTTTTTCCAGGTACAAAAAGAAGGTTTCTCTGCCCCAACTCCAATTCAAGCACAGTCTTGGCCGGTTGCTCTTCAGAGTAGAGATATAGTAGCCATTGCTAAAACTGGTTCCGGGAAGACCTTGGGGTATTTACTTCCAGGATTTATCCATCTCAAGCGCGCCCGCAATAACCCTCAGATGGGTCCAACTGTATTGGTGTTATCACCAACTAGGGAGCTGGCAACACAGATTCAAGATGAGGCAGTGAAGTTCGGGAAATCGTCAAGGATATCTTGTGTGGTATGTATCTTCTGGACCTTTTTATGTTTTTCCAGGATAAACAATAAAAATGTCTTCAAGAATGGTATTGTTTGATGCTGCATATGCGTTTGTGTGCGTACATCATATAGTTAAATATTGTCATGCATGTGCATTTAGAGAGTTGCAATTATGGTTATTATTAAACACCAATGCTGCCCGACTCAACTTATTAGACTCTTAACTATGGACTACTCAAACTGACTCCCTAATGTAGAACCTGGCCACTGTGAAACTAGGTTGACATGCAGTGACTTCATCGACCAACTTGACCTTGCTGGTTATATCAACTCAATTGGCTTTCTTCTTCAAGTTGTATTAACTTAAACGGTCACATGCCTTACAAACTCTTGTTCAATATATAAGTGGTTCATTGTGTTTTCTTTGTTTTGGGCTTTTTCCTCAGGGAAAGTAATATTTTATTATGGAGTGTTTTGGCCATGTTTCGCTCTAGAATAATTGATTATAGTGATGACCTTCTAAGGGCTTCGGCTGGGCCCCCTCTTTAGTTTTAGAATCTAATCTAGACATGTTATTCCACCAACATCTTGAACTTCGAGATTTTTAAGAATTAAATGGAGGAGGTCCATTTAATATTGTTTTATCTAATTAAATGATTTTTTTTTGCTTTTTTTGTGTGTAGTGTTTGTATGGAGGAGCTCCAAAGGGTCCACAGTTGAGAGATATTGACCGAGGAGCAGATGTTGTGGTTGCGACTCCTGGTCGCTTGAATGATATTCTTGAAATGAAGAGAATCAGTCTCCATCAAGTTTCTTACTTAGTGTTGGATGAGGCTGACCGGATGCTGGACATGGGGTTTGAACCACAAATAAGGAAGATTGTGAAGGAGATACCTGCTCGTCGCCAGACCCTAATGTATACAGCAACTTGGCCGAAGGAGGTTCGGAAGATTGCAGCTGATCTGCTGGTCAAACCTGTTCAGGTTAACATTGGCAATGTTGATGAACTGGTTGCGAATAAGTCTATCACACAGGTATGTTAACTCCAGCAATGCTGTCCATGTTTTAGTCCATAGTATGTTGGCTTATCATGTGCATGTTTCCTTATATGTTAGGATATCACTCTAGGTGATCACGATGATCAATAAAGAAGTTCTAAAGAGGATAAAAATTATTTACATATTTGTTCCCTCCACCCAGCGTGGACTTAACTAACAATTTTTTTTGTATGATTTATGTTTCGTATAGTCTTTAACTTGGCATACAGCTTAACAAAAAATCATATCCTGTCTTACAGTATGTTGAAGTACTGACGTCAATGGAGAAGCACAGACGACTGGAGCAGCTTTTGCGATCTCAAGAGCCAGGATCAAAGATAATAATCTTTTGTTCAACCAAGAAGATGTGCGATCAACTTTCTCGCAACCTAACCCGCCAGTTTGGAGCTGCTGCAATTCATGGCGACAAATCTCAGAGTGAGAGGGATTATGTGTTGAATCAATTTCGCTCTGGAAGGACTCCAATTCTTGTAGCAACTGATGTTGCAGCTCGAGGATTGGACATCAAGGACATAAGGTTTTGTACTTCCCAGCTTATTGTCACATATTTGTTCTGTTAGAATTGAAATATATGTTGGTTCTGTGGTTTGGTGAATCACCTGTCTTTCTTTCAAATGTAAGGTTTTTAGTCCAGTGGCAAGAGTAGGCAACAATTCAATTGAATTATGTGGGTCCTTATTATTTTGCGGTGTTCCCTTCTGATACGAGGATTGTATTTGTCAGGGTCATTTTAAGAACAAGTAGTTAGTTTTTGTTTGGCTATCTATTTAAGCAAATTTTTCTGTGGTGTCCCCTTCTGATAGGAGGATTGTCTTTGTCGTGGTAATTTTTGTTACAGGGTGGTTATCAACTACGACTTCCCTACTGGAGTAGAGGATTATGTTCACAGGATTGGGAGAACTGGAAGGGCGGGCGCTACTGGCCTGGCTTACACATTTTTCGGTGATCAGGATGCTAAGTATGCATCAGATCTCATCAAAGTTTTGGAAGGGGCTAATCAGCGCGTCCCCCCAGAAGTTCGTGAGCTAGCTTCCCGTGGTGGTGGGATGAACCGGTTCAGACGTTGGGGTTCTGGGCCCAGTGGTGGTCGTGATGGGGGTCGTGGTGGGCGAAATGATTCAAGTTATGGTGGAAGGGATGGTGGAAGGGGTGGAGGATATGGATTTACTCCCTCTTCTGGCAGGTATGGTCAAATAATTACATTTAAATTCAGGCTGTTTAATTACGCTGCTTGCTCGTTATGTCAGATGTGCTAAACATGCGATGGTAGTACTTTGAGAAGTGATGGTTGGAAATGCATTTTCTTGTATGTGACAGGTATGGTCAAACCAATGGGTATGACAGAGGCCGCAGTCCCAGCCCTGTCAAGGCGTCAGGATATAGAGCCCGTAGCCGTAGTCCTGAGAGGTTTAGCAAGGCTCTGCCAACAGGTGGAGGCTCTGCTGGTGGTTGGAGTTTCCACAAATCAATGATGGAACGGGAACGGGAGCGGGAGAGGGAGCGGTTGTCGCCTCCACGTAAACGCAGTGCTGAGGAAGCTGAGGAGGGCATGATACATCCAGAGTAATTGCACACGTCTACCGCCATCTGCTCTGGTGTTGTCATTTGTTTTTGATGTACCCTTGCTGAACCTCCTCTCTCTCTCTCTCTCTTTCTCCTGGTCTCCATTTTTGGTCTCTCGATTTTTGGAAAAAAAAGAAGGGAACAAATATGCAGCAGAGTAATATTACTGGTTTTAGTTAATATTTTTACGTGTAATCAATTTGTAGTTTCTATGAAATGCAGATTAATTAATTATAGTAATCATTAGCACTGTTATTATCTAAATCTAATTCATTGTTTGTTTACTTTTTGACACATTTGGCATGTGACTTCTTTTGAGAGCAAATTGGACGGAAATTCACTTTTTTTAAGTCTCAATTTTGGAGAAATTTTTCAGTATTAGAATACGGTCTGTTGATCAAATATCATAATATAAGTGATTGAAAATCTTTATTTAAGAACCCAACTATTTTTATGATGACATATGGTATACCTTGCTATGTTTCAACACAATGAAAATTCTTTCTAAATTTTGGGTGACCTACAAGTTTAGGGGTAAATTGATAGCTTATTAAGCAATTACGTAATTCGAATTATTTGCTTCACCTTCAATTGAAAATTGGAAACAGATTTGGTCATGTGGGAAATTAAACCAACACAGATTCCTCCCAACAGAGGAACAAATGATGTACTTCTTATGTGGTTGCTTGACTAGTTTAGTTCTTAGAGAGAGGATCCTCGCCGGATCCTCCTTGTGAGGATTCCGGGGATCCTTTAATCACATATGTTCATCGTACAACGTGCGATCAGTTTTTGTCAAGTATTGTTTATATTTAATTTTAAATAAAAAAATTTACAATGATTTTTGATCGCACAATGTACAATGAATGGATGTGATTGGAGGATTCTTAAGATCCTCACAAAGAGAATCTCGCAAGGATCCTCTTGGTAGTTCTTATGCTAGTGACATTAGGGTGGGGTGAGGCAAAGTAAAAGGCGGCAGACTAAGAAAAATTACGTCCTCTCTACGAGAGAAATTTTGGTAAGGTTGCATGACTAGTGAAGTTCGGATACTGTGTAAGTTGCGTAGAGTCAAGTGAAGTAAAACATAAGGCATCTTATGCTTTGCTTTTGTTCAAGATGTCAACAAATAACATGGTCGGACATTCCTACTCATGTTTGTCACCCTCTTTGTGGTGAGGCCAAAGTTCTTATATTTCACCTTTTGTTTACTTTTTATGTTAGTAAATACTAAAGCTTCCCAGTTTCGACAAGTATTTTTAAGTCTAAACAAATCGCAACTAAAATGCTTGTTAAATTTCAGGTGAAAGGTAAAATATTGCTTTATCTATTTCAGCGGTTAAAGAGACAAAAGGTACTGAATTGGGGAATGTTTCTCATGCTCAATACAGCGAAAAATAAAGCCAATATAATTGACTTTTTAAATTTATTTACTATGCCATTAAAAATAAAGCACATTAAAATTAAAATTAATTATTGCTAAAACACAGCCCTCACGATAAGAAGTGTAATAAGTGACAACTTATTTTTAATGCTAATAAAATTTCCCAAATTCAATGATAATGAGAGATTTTTCAATGTACTAGAAACACCGCCTTGTATACCAAGTGTAATGATACAATTAGTTGAAATTTTTTTTAAAAAAATCCCAGCTAATTGTATTATGACTCTTGATGCACCGGACAATGCTTCTGACACATTGAAAAATTTCTCTAATAGAGTGTGAAGCGGAAATATTTTTTTTTAAAGTGAATAAATCAAGAAAATAAATAACTAACATAGTCAAATAGTTTTATGCTAGAGAATGGCCTTTAACAATGTGGCAATTGCTTCGTAACGGTAGAAAATATAAAATCCAATGCAAAATTTTGGTAATACCTTAAATATTATAAAAATAAATATATATCCATTAAATTAGATACCAATTTAGGAGGATGCATTCAAAACTTCAGTTACAAAAAAAAGAAGTGCACTGGATGTTTTGAGATAAATATATTGTTACAAAACCCAGCTGAAAATTACTTCATTGCCCAAATACTTAGTTTATAAGTTATTTTTCTCATTATTTTATGAGTCGAATTATTACAAAACTATTTGTTTTTTTTTTAAATGGTAAGTTTCGGATATGGATGTTTTTAACTATGAGATTCAATTACTTGAGGCTTACAAAATGCATGTATGGTCAATATTTGAGCCAATTAAAATTATGCTAAGGCAAGTGATTAACATTTTCCATATATACTTGTTATGAACACCTTCCAAATATACATTTACAATTATTAAGTGTGACTTAGATTAGCTAGATGAGGTGAAAAAAAAAAGACGAGAAATGCTTAGGGGACTTTTCATAGACTTTCTATCGCTTCATAGTTTAACGTTAATTCTGATACTTATGTTATAAAATATTATACAAAAAACATGAGGGGGCAGAGAGTCCATAGAGAGCCCCTTATCATTTCTTGAAAAAGATACGAATGAAAAAATCATTTGACAGTAAAATTATTTGGGAGGTCTTTAAGATAATTCCTTAGTTGCCACTTAGTATTACGATCTTGTAGTATTCCTTGTGAGAGTATTCGATTTTCTCCAAAAGCGAAGTTGAACCATATTATTATGACTAGCCCAGTATGAGGCTTAGCCCACTCCCCTATCTCCCTTAGTATATACTATCGTTTGTTAAAAAAAAAAAAAAAAAGAAAAAAGAAGGATAATTCCTTGGCTCCTAGCTAGCTACTTGACTCTTTCATAATTAAAATGCAGCTTTTAAAGCTACAATTTATTTAAAAGGGGCCGGAAATATGTTTTTTCTTAATTGGAAAATGCCAAAAAAAATGTCATTTATGAAAAAGTGATTTAATGGGAGGCGCTTGTCTCTTAGGTATACAATTAGATTTTTGGTGTTATTTTGAGCATATTTCTAGTTGGCATTTACCGTTGGATTTGCCATCGACGACTGTAGTTTTATAAAAACTAAATACACTATGAAACACACTACTTTAAATATGATATGTCACGTCATAAAACAGAACCATGAACAATACATGTCCACCATGTGTCACAAACCTGTCTTAGAATTTCCCTAAAATACAAGACCAGTCTAACGACCAAATGATTATTCCTTATATATGTTTTATGTTTTATTTTAAAAAAAAAAAATTTCAATTTTTTGTTTCAAAAAAATTAGAAAAAACTATTGGTAGGGAAGTTCAATGGACACAGACTGGAAGAAATGTGAGCCCTTGGATGGTAAAGATGGCCCTACAATGCTAGAAAAGCAGTGGGGTCCGCATCGCATTTGCCCTTGCTCGCCCTCAAACCTCACTAATAAAAAACCAAGAAATAGAGCAGCTAGCACACATTAAACCAGCCTTCCTTCTGGAGCTTTTGTTTCTCTCTCTAGAGCTCTGAAACTCTCTCCCTGTGCTTGTATGGAGTACTTGGAAACCAACTTGAGGGAATTAGATAATTTTCCTTTCCTTTCCACCCTTCTCTCTGATTCTTCAAACCCTTTGAAATTGATGAAACCAGAGAATCCACCTCCTTCCACCACCACCAAAACCACCACCATCAATGGGAATATTTATTCTGTCTCTAGATCTTCCCCACCACCACCCAATTCTCCCAAGGCTTTGTTTCATCACCCCAATTCCACCATTCACGGGTTTAACTGGAATTCTCATTCCCATGAGTACAATCTCACTCCAAAGATAAATCATTTCACCACCACTGAGGCCGGTTCTTCATCCAACCCTTTCAGCAAGATTTCAACCACATGCAACAACCTTAATAATCCCTTTGAGCCTTCACCTTATACCGCAAATCATCACCACCATGATTTCATGACATCCGATTGTAGAGAAAGCGAATCCGTGGTGATGCATGGATTTCATGGTGGTGTTAGAGGCTTTTTGGGTTATCAACCCCATCATCAAGAAATTCTTCATGACCAGCAGATGGGGGCAGAGAGCTGTGTGCAGCTCCCACAACTGGTCAATTATGGTGAATTTGGGTCCTCATCAGTTCCGGCGATGCGTTTGCCTTCGGATGATGTGTCATCCAACTCTATCATCGCAGAGATTGAGTTTGGGAGAAGATTCTCAGCTGATGAGAAGAACAAAAGGTTGTGTGCAAGAAGAGCCATTAAAATGCTTCAGAAGAAACCTGATATAATCAAAGGTCAATGGAGTCCCGAGGAAGACAGGTATTTTGTTTTTCTGATTTTAGTCGATTATTTGGTTAATCAGAGTGTTGATTTATATTTTCTTCATGTATTTTTATGAATTTGGAGGATATATGATATGCTTATCTTTATTTTTAAAATTATTAAGAGGTCTTTTTATTTTATTTATTTATTTTTTATTTTCTCTAAAAATTGGTAATTAACTCAGTTAAATCTATCTTTGCAGACACTTGGTGCAATTGGTTGGGAGGTTTGGGATCAAGAAGTGGTCTCAAATTGCAACTCAGCTGACTGGGAGAGTGGGAAAACAATGTAGAGAAAGATGGCACAACCATCTGCGGCCTGACATTAGGGTTCCATCCTGTTCTCCCTTAATTCTTCACTATTTCCCAAACTTCATTAACATATTACATACAAGCATACATATAGCTCATTTTCATTCACTAAATTTTTGTTTCTCCTTGAAATAAAAACAAAAGATTTATGCAAATACATATATTAAGTTAATGTAGACAAAGATAAATAGCTAATACATATATGGCATTTGCATATATTTGGTTATATATTTATTAGAAAATACTGTAATTCTAATATTTTGACGCGTGTCATAAAATATATAAAATTCATACACTACCTTATACGTCCGTTTATACGTTTTGTGGAGTTTTTATTGACGTTGTACTATCCAGTATTTGTCAATAGCTACTTGACAATGAAAAAACATGCGTTTCAACCAGCGGTTAGGTTGGATTGCAGAATTTGAATTAGACTATAATAATTAACCATGACACATTATGAATTTCCGAAGGAAAATGCTTGGTAGGTCATCTTTTTAGATCATATTTGTAAACCATGTGATATGTCACTAATAGAAAAATAGGTACGTTAATCAAATATTTAAGTAATAATTCAATTATCAGTAACACGTCATATGGTTTAAACATATAGTCTTTCTAACATTGTTCATTTCCGAAATAACCTATGTCAGGTTTGGTTTATGCGTATATATTAGAATTCAAATTCATTTCAATTTTAATCAATAAATTATTAGGATCCGATTTAGACCAAAATCGGGTGAAAGTCGAACCCATTTCAAGACCTAAAATTTATTTACCTTTTTATTATAAGTCTGAATTTATATCAAATAAGTAAATTTAAAATGACTAAAATAATAAAAATATATGAATTATTATGTATTATTTATATAAATTTACTCTGCAATAAGTTACTCTTTTGTAAATATGTAGTGACTTTTGAATTTATGTAATTTATAATGAAGTTTTTCAATCAAAAACCATTTATAATGAAGTTTAAATTCTGTAATTTACTTTTTCACATATATAAATGTTAATTATTATCATGATGAAAAAAAAAAGTATTAAGTTAATTTTGATTTGTAACAAATAATTGTTGCACCCTTTTTTCATTGCTTCCTCTCTGATTTGATGGTATTGAACTAAGGAGACGATGCATGCATGCATCTTGAGTTTTCCTAGTTAAAACCCTAGGACTATTGTAACCGGGAAAACAAAACCCTAGGACCATACATGAGCATAGGAAGTACGTGCATTGTTTTCTACTTGGACGTGCGTGTTAACAGAAAATTGACAGTTACAGATCAAATCTAGCTAGCTGGTGCATAACGTTGGTTTAAATTAATACAGTTGTTGTTTACCATATCAAATCGGCTTTTGAATTTTATATATTATCCTTTAGAAAGCATATATATTCATATACGTATATATATATATATATATATATCTCTAATATTAGAAAGCCATATATATGTATGTATGTATGTATGTACTTATACTGTTACATAGAGTGCGTGAACGCAACTAATTAAATCTGTGTTGAAACTTGCAGAAAGAAATGTGGAGCGAGGAAGAGGACAAGATACTGATCGAAGCCCACAAGGAAATCGGGAATAGATGGTCAGAAATTGCCAAGATGTTGCCTGGAAGGACGGAGAATACAATTAAGAACCACTGGAATGCAACAAAGAGGAAGCAAAACTCGAAGAGGAAGAGCAACAAGCAGGACTCCAACATTAACAATTACAATGAGAGCTCCATCTTGCAGGACTACATCAGGAGCTTGGTCGGTACTACTGCTACCGATACTACTGCTTCCCCTAACTCTACCGGAACAACGGAGAACAAAGCCGGGCTGTCGTCTGTGGTCTCACCTGATCATCAGTCTGGGGTGCACATTGATAAGAACAACATTGTCGAGAGCCCAGACGCGACCAACTCTGCGAATTGGGATCTCATGGGTTATCGTCCCGAACCTATTGACAGTGAGGCGTCCAACATGAACAACCACATGGGTGTTGGTGTTAATCTTTCTGATTTCGACAAGATTAACATGTTCAATGTTTTTGAAAGTTATGGGCTTGGTGGATACCTGCAGCAGGGAATGGCGAGCAGCAGCACTTCAAGGGTTAAGGATCCGAGCTGCAACATGGCGTATGAACTGCCATTTTTGCCACTGCAGACGAACAACTTTATGCAGGGACATGATAACCATGTCAAGAAAGAGCTGGATATTATGGAGATGCTCCATTTCAAGGGAAATGTGTGAGCTTTCGACTTTCGAGCAGCTGCAGGAAGTGCTTTGTCGTCGGTGTTCCCCTAGCTATTTCGTATGTTTGTCAGTTTTTGTGCGTCATTAGGCTTTCATGTTTAGAAAGCGTTCAGACTTTTATTTCCTTTCAGCATTTTCATTTGGATAGTTTAACTGGAACACAGTTGTTGATGTTGTTTTCAAACTTAAATTCAGTTTGGTTTTGTTTATGCATGTTTGTCCAAATTTGCTATTTATTTATTTATAGAGGTTTTTTAGGTTGCAGATAACTGTACTTAAAGAAAATAGGAATATGTGGTCGATATGTCATTTATATACGCCGTGATTGCTATTGTTACAATTGTTATTATTGATGTTATAAATGTTAAAATGTAGTCATTTGCTAATCATAATCTACGTTGGAGGTTTAATATTTAGCTAGAAATTCTTGTGATGGATTTTTGAAGTCACGTAAAGTGCCTAGAAAGTAAGCAATATGCATAAATGGAGATCTTGCTTATGCCATGTTGGTCGTACTAGGATTCCGCATCGCTAATAGAGTAATTAAGCCATTGTGGAAACCTTAATGTATAACGCTTCAATTTTTTGTGGATAGAGCCAATTATGCAAACTTTGGTAAAAGGATAGAAAATTAAATGGGGTGATGCTATGCATACACCTCTTTTTACCTCTTACACATTCTTTGTTAATTTATGTTATTTATTTCCTCTAATTCATTTGATCTGACGGTCGAAAATTAAGATATATGTGGAAGGTTAAAATTGGTGTGTGGATAACACCACTACCCTTAAAATGGAAGAGATTTCTGCACTCCTTTTTTCACCTTCTTCACACCTCCTCTTAATTCAAGCCTTTTATTTTTTTATTTTTTTTTCAATTTAGTGGCTAAAAAGAGGAGGGGGAGGAAGACTTGCAGTAGATGGCGAGGAGTATGCAGAAACCATTTCCTAAACAAGAACCATATAGGAGTCTCACTAGCTAGATGTTTTGATGCAAACCGCTATATCAAGATGATCTTGTAGCTGGGTTTTGGGTTTCAAAATTATCAATGGTAACTCACGTAATAATCATTGTGCTCTTAAACGCTTTGCTAGAACCGCATCTATTAAGACCCAGTTGAAATTATAATTAACAGAAAGCACTTTTAGCATTTTTATAAGCAGTCTCAACAGACCTTGAGGTGCTTATAGCTTAACTGGTTAACAATGTTCTCTATCAATAATATAAAAGTTATTTTGGAGGCAGCAAATATATCTTTGCATACAATATATATGATGAGAATATATATAGATCATAGAACTAATCTTTACAGTTGATGAGATGATTTTCTTTTTTGCTTCATATATATAATATATATTTACAATTCATGCATGCAACACTAACTGGGCTTTGGCTTTATTCTCTTGGCTCTTGAATACAAGAACACTCCAGCAAGAGCCACAGCAGTCCCTGCAATATAACCCCCGTCATTGTTAGTCAAGGAACTCTGCAAGCCATGTGTAAGAATGTGTCATATATGTAAATATACAAGGAACTCACCGAGGGAGTTTATCGGTGAGACAGGTGTTTGGAAGAAGATGACTGAGGAGACTATCACCACCACACGCTTCACACAGTTTCCAACTGCGTGAGTCACCGGTGAAACCATCTGCAATATCATATAGGACACCTACATCCCACACAACTTATGCAAATTAACCAAGCAATTATATATAAGAAGTGGACAGTAATATTTGTCCTACATTTGGTATGGCTACACATATAGCCTACATTACTGATCATTTCTAACAAAGGGGAAGTCATGTTTAAGTGGATTTTGCTATTCTGTAAGAGATTGAAAACTTCACCAAAGCGCGCGATTAAGCCAAAACTGTTAGTACACAGTAACTATTTAAATGTTTTAGTATAAGAAACACGTAACTTCAATTTCAGTTTAATTTAGAGAGAGTGTGAAACTATATATGTTGTCACCTGCTGGCAAGTGTGGAAGCAGAAGCCAGCCAGAAGTGATCTCACGCATAACTCTTTGATGTTCAATCCTTGGTTTGCCTGGTATACAATATATAATTAATGAAAATAATGCGTACAGAAAAGCTAGCGCATTAAGAACCACATTTAACTGCATTTTCATGAAGTACTTCTAGGAAAAGCTCTCATAAGCATAAGTAATTCCGACAAAAGTAGTCCCAAACGGGTCTTAATAGTATTACTACTCACAGCAGACTGCAGGTATGCAGGAGTAAATTTAACGCCTTCCAAGAGAATCGCCGAAGGAACCAATAGGATGAAGGAAATGATAGTGATCACTGAGAAGAGATTGATATTGTCCAAAGATTCCTAATTACAAAACAAAACTATTAAACCTCACGAAGGAATTCTGAAAATAAAGAAATTGCAGCTGTAGGTTAATTAGTTTCACCTCTTTCTTAACCATGAACTTCTTGCTGAGTACATTACGTGATTGGTTCGTAACATTAGAGGCCATTGCACTACCGAAACCAATCCTGTTGTAGAACATACAATGGTTAAACACTTGTAAATTTGTAATTCAAGAAAAAGAGGAATTCGGCAGTGATCACGAGCTATATATCCAAGATATATACATTTAGAACTTGTTCCTTTTAGAAGACTGTAATCCAAGAATCTGCATATAAATTTGATTCGTGCATAATTTTGTCTTCCGGGATGTCTTACCAGTTAAAAGAGGCCTCGGTGAAGGATGCCAATGCCACTCCGCCTACAATCGGTACAAGAGAAGCAACGACCCAAATATTCGGCATCTGTGTGCAAAGCAATCAGCATGATGAAAAAAACTGACAGTCAAATCGCTACCTCAGATTTGCACCCGCCTTCTGAAGGTTAAATCACAAGTAGGAAGAAAGAACATCAAAGTTTCTTACCTCCGCAAGCAAAAGAGCAGAGAATACAACTGTGAAGAACGGCTCCATAGCTTTGATTGTGTGAGTGAAAGAAACAGCAACTTTCCCAAGACTAACGTTAGTCAATAAGTTCCCCATTGTGTGTGCCACTGCTAGTGGAAGAATTGCTGCAAGCTGCCATCCAAGTCGAAAGATTTCAAAGAGACGGAGTAGTAGTGTACTACTAATCACACCAGTATTATCCCAACTTGTATTTAACCACGCACTAGTTCGTGTTTATACAAAAAGTCTCGGTGCTATTAGTAATGAAACCACGTATTATATGTAGTATTCTAATCCGTCGGACATGGGACTTGACATTCGAGCAATTATAAGGAATAAGTAGGTACCTGTGAGCGGGTGAGATTTGGTCTGGGGTAGAGGTTAAGAGCCCACATCAGGGTAATCATCACAGTCCCGCAGCCGAACTGAAACGCTGTGACCGTTGCTGGAAATGGATAGACTTTCAGAACCTATGAACAAGCTCTGGCCTTCAAATTCTAGCTTCTTTTATTAGGCCAAAATCAACGAAAACAAGAAGCGAAAACATGCATTTCAAAACAAGAAAAGGCAATTAAAAATATGGGGAGGGCAGATGAATAAAGACAGTGAACGCACCTGTTTGTTGTAGATGTTGAAGTAAATATTCAAAAGGTACCAAATTCCAAACATTGAACCAAGCTGAAAGGTCTTAACCAGCCCGCTCTGTTTCGAGCCCTCGTCAGCACTCTCAGGCACAGAAGCAGCCCTGACCTTCAAATGATCATATCTGCGATTCGAGAAAAGGAAGGAAGCATTGGAAGAAGAAAACGTGTGAAGAGGTGTTTGCCATGAAAGCCTGTGAACTTTAGTCAAACTGTCTTGTATCAAGGACGTCGAGGGTGAAAGCTGAGTGGCTTTAGGGATAGAGTTCCAACACGGAGGTTTGAGAAACGAGGTGGAAGGAGCCAGAGCAAGCGCAGTGCTCTGCATCTTGACCAGAAGGCTTGGAATTTGGGAAGCAAAGCAAGTGGAGAAAGAAGCTCAGGCCGCTAAAGGCTTTTAAGCCTTTGCATGAATACAAAACTGAAGGATGACGGCGGCTATGGGGGAGTAGACCAACTTCTTATAAGTCTGTATAAGGTTACTTAAACTTTCCGGTATTGATCCCGCATCCTCACCAGCATCAGAAATCGAAGGGCCGACGAGTGAGATTTAGGGGTTTTGTAAGCTAGTACTGAATGGTGCTTAGTTAGTAGTGGACGAATGGATTGCAATCCTGTGTACCAAATTTGCTGAGGCAAACATGTGGCCTTCAGCACTTCAATTTTGAGGCTGATTTCCTTTCCCTTCTGATACACGAAAAAATCCCAAACACTAATTTTCAAAATATTGATAACGACTAAGATACTGAATCAAAAGAAATTGCTCTAGAAACGTCCATGATTGAAGTTGAGAAAACGATTGAACGCAAAAAATGGACAATGCATTTCTCCATTAAAATTTTTCTAAATTTCCGAATCAGCGGAATAATTCACGTTGCAGAAACAGCAAAAATGAAACCTCATCCCAACTATTTGGAACCAGGCTGTGTGTCTATAACTAGATTACAGTTGCATACTTTATGAGAGGCATTTGAGTCTTGCAAATGTCAAATAGCCAGTGTGGCCTCTGGTCTCACTGCACGGCCTGGCCATGACAGTGGGAGATCCTGTAGTTTCCAGCGCATTGCTTCCTTCACTTGATCGCTGCCGCCTTTTACGTGGATGAGATCCAACGGAACCAGCTTCATCTCCCTGGAAGTCATCCAATTTCCATTCTCGGACTTCATATGTGCGAAGGAGAATCTCAAACGTCCTTATATCTATACACAAGCATAAGATACAGATCTTAGTGTGAGAAATACATTTGTGAGAGAAAACACTTGAAAGAAGCAAAGTAAGTCCAAAAAATTACACATCAAAAAGCATGAAGGGAGATAACTGCATCAAAAAGCCCTACCCGTAAAGCTTGACCTCATAGTCTCCGACGCTCGTTGCACCTGCTCAATACACGGGGAGAAGGAGCATAATACCCCATCTTGCTTCAACATTTTCGCAGCTGAAGGGATGGCCAGCCAGGGTTGGGGTAGGTCCAGGAAGACAGAATCTGCCCTTCCAGAAAACTCATCCGGAAACCCTTCCCCCTGAATATCTCTAACTCCTACAGTGATCACGTTGCTTAATCCCGTCTTCTCAAAATCCTCCCTATAAAAGTAAAACATCCTGTTAGCCTTTCAACAATGATATAATCTACTTGAAGTAGAGGAAATAGCTCAATGTTAGTTCAGAACCCGCTGGTTTCATGGGCAGCTGATCTAATTGTCTTCAGTTTGTACACGAAAGGGGACACCGAATCAAATAGAAACCAATTTAAACCAAATTCATAAGAAACACGGAAAATAATCGCTCACTTATTTCACAATTCATTAGCATATCACCCGATTCATCCACTTACTTCGCAACTCATATTCTAAACTAAAAGTTTGCATGTTCTGGAAGGCAAAACCATACACAAATCTTGTACACAAAAGGAAACACCGAAGTAAATAGAAACCATCATACACCAAAACCATAAGAAACAACGAAAACAAGCTGTTCATCTCGAGTTCTTACCTAGCAGAGACCGCACGTTGTTCATGGAAATCAAACGTATAGACATGTCCTTTAGGAGCAACAGCCCTTGCAAGTGAAGTAGTCAAAGATCCACTCCCAGTCCCCGACTCGAGAACCAAACATCCCGGAACCAACTCCAAGAACATGATCACAAAACTAATGTCCGCAATGTACAGAATCTGAGTCCTGTGGCTTAAAACCAAAGTCCAAAGCTCGGGTGTCGGAGCCAACAAGTAAACAAATCCGCCCTTGCTGCTGAAAACCTTGGAACCAAACTGCTTCCCTATCCAGTCCGAATGCTTAAACAAACCGAACCGGTTTTCGAGCACAGAACCGGCACACACCTTGACAGCCTTCATTGTATCATACTTCTCATAGACAATGACCAAATCTCCATCATTAATGGACCGAGTAAAAGACAGCTTCTTTGTCGGATTAACAGGCAACATCCTTAATTCTGGTCTGAATATTTAAAATATAAATTCACATTCGTAAGTATAAACAAATTTATTACAAATTTAAAAAATTTATCATTAGAACAACTAAAGGGGCAGTCTTTTATCAAGCAACTAAAAGTGTGGCTGGCCTTATGCACCCAAGTTCGAATTCCTACGCTGTAAATTAAAGTAGTTTAGAATACCCAAGTTCGAATTCCTACGCCGCAAATTAAAGTAATTTAGAATATCATCGTGTCGAAAATAATAACAGAAGAAAGAAGATAGTCAAAAAGTTGGAAGTAAAAGTAGAATGTGCTTACTTTTTTCAATCGGGCAGATGGTGATATGAAACCCCTCAAACAGTAGCTGAAGAAGAAGAAGAAGCAGAAGAACCGGAGCGGAAGGAGGACTGGGTTCACAGGAAGAACTGAGGAGGAAGAAGAAGAAAACGACGGAAGGAACCTGCGTTTCTGCTTTACAGGTTCGGTGAAGAAACGAAAGAGCCGAGAGGAAGAAGAAGGCGTTGGGGGAGAGGGTTGGATTCGTAGGTTTAGGGAGGACTGGGAAATTTGGGCCTTCTGTTGGGCTGGGCTGTAGGTTTTAGCCCATGAAACAAACAAAGTCTCTGCTTTTTACCGAAGCATGTAGTGGATAGAACCGAGTCAACCGACTTGAATTTTGGGTCCTCGTTCATTCCCAATGAACATCATCATCGTGACCAAAACGGTGTCTCTATTTACACTTGGTTTCAGCAGAGAGAGACAGAGAGAAGCATTTTCTTTGGGTTTTTTTGTTTCCGGGTGTTAATATCTGTTTGGTTGCCGAGAAACTGAAGGAAAATACTGAATTGGGTTGCAGCAGATTTTGCTGTTTGAGCATCTCAGCTTCCTCTCGGCAACCAAACGAAACGACCCGAAAGCGAAAACCAAACTTTGAGCTCGTTGATTAATCTGTCTCTCACTAATTAATCAGGTATGCTTGCAGCTTGCTTATATTTGCTGTTTCTTACATTGTTGTTAGTTCGTGCTTTCTGCTTTGACCAATAAAATTTGTTTCAATGTATTTTTCTCTTGATATATGACGTAACATTAGGAGAGAGTGAAGATTTATGAGTTGATTTAATTTAAATTTCTGTAATTCTTATTGATTTATTAAAATAATCAGAAAAAGCAGTGACTTTATTTGAAGATAGACCATGTTTCATCATGATTTTAATTTCAATATGCAAGATCGCATAATCTCCGCAAGGGAATTGTAGTTCGAGTGATTATGAACATTTATCCCTCCAGTCAGGGTCCTAAGCGATATCGCTTAATCTTCATATGCATATTAGTAGCAGTGTTAACTATTTAGCTTCCCCAGACCCTCGCAAAGTGGAGAGCCTTGTTGGCTTGGGGTCGCCCTTTATTCTTGTTTCCACCTTTACAGTCATGTATTATTAGCAATTTTTGGTTTTGTATACAATTCAAAGTCGAGGGCGTGGATTCTTTCGTTTTACATTGTACATTTTTTGAAAAAATACTACGAGACAATGCAGCAACCGAGAAATTTAGAAGTAACTCGTCGTTTGTCCTAGCAGGATGCAGCTAGAGGGTACTGCTGCTGATACCACTACCCTGAGCTATTGGTTGACCTGGCGAGTCTTGCTATGCGCAATTTGGGTGTTTGTGCCAATGGTTGTAGCGTTACTAATGTTATGGAAATATGATGGTCAAGACCATTCAAAATCTGACAGAAGAGATGCTCAGCAGGATATAAGCCAGGATTTCTGTGGCGATGAAGCGTGGAGACCCTGCCTCAAAGAAATTCATCCCGTTTGGCTGCTGATTTACCGAGTTATTTCATTCTCTCTCCTTTTGGCAACGCTGATCATTAAAGTTGCTATCGCTGGCAGTCGCATATTTTACTTCTATACTCAGTAAGCCTCGTCTTATGTTTATGCTCATCTAGTGATATGTAGTGAATTCTAATGTCATCTAAAGATCCTTCACAACCGAAAGTTAAATGTGAAAACTCAACCGGGTTTGCAACTCAATTCGTCTCTTTCTTGAGCAGCGTAGGACACATTTGTTCAGTCATAACATCAGGTTCCCGGATAGTTAGGAAATGTTCTTTTTTATGATGCTTTGAACTCAAGGATGTAAATTTTTTCTGTATGCTGAACAGGTGGACTTTTACCTTGGTTACCATCTACTTCGGGGTATGGTCTCTGATCTTCTTTTAGCCTTCTACTGAATCGCCTTAATGTTTTCGTTGAGATATCCAATGTCTACGCATTTTATAATTGATGCAATTGTTAACAACTCTCGATAGACTGCGCTCTGAGATTTTGTTTGTTTTCTTTTCTCACTTTCGTTGTAGTTTGGATCTCTTCTCTCCATTTACGGGTGCTTCTGGTGCAAGAAAACAAGCAGCACGGGAACTCTAGGAGATTATGATCATGTCGGGACAGATGCAGAAAATGGAACATACATTCCCCTTGAAAATGAGGAGAAAGACTCAAGTCCCCAAGACGAAAGTTGTCTTCCCCGAGCAGCAGCCAAATGCAGTCGTGTCTTTGAAGCTATGTTCGAGGTCATATTTTCTTTTTGCCCAATGATTAATTCATGCAAAAGCTTTGTTTGCCTCTTAAGTCCCTTATGTTTCCGTTTTATTCAATTTAGAATTGCAGATGAGTGCCGGGGCAGTGATGCTTACTGATTGCATCTATTGGCTCGTCATATTTCCGTTTTTCACCATCATAGATTACAAAATGAGTTTCGTAAGTACCACAAATTTTCATTTCCATCCTCTGACCACATATTTCGTAGCTTAAGGTTTATATTTTTTTGTTAACGTTCAGTTTATTTCAGCTGACAGTGGATATGCATTCAATTAACGCTGTTTTACTCCTCGGCGATGCAATGTTGAATTGCTTGGTATTTTTCTCATGAGCAAATTCTCTCACTTTGGGCTTGTATATCTGAAAGTTTATTCCACGTTCCAACTTTTTCAAACTTCTGCAGCATGTCCCCTTTGTTCGGATATCTTACTTCATCTTATGGACCGGTGTCTTCGTCATTTTCCAGTGGACCATCCACGCTTGCGTATCAGTACGGTAACGTTCGTTAACCCTTCCTTGTACACAACTCAGGAACTGGAACTACTAATGTCATGGAAGAAGATTGTCAAAGTTCACTTTGTTGCAGGTGGCCGTACCCGTTTCTTGACTTGTCATCGCCATATGCACCGTTGTGGTATGTTTTCGCTACGCATTGTTATACCTCTCGGCGTTACGCCCCGTTAATTAGGTCTTAACTGCATGTTTAGTCTAATAACGTACTGAATTTCAGGTACTTCTTGATGGGATTGATGCACGTTCCCTGCTACGGTATCTTTGCCCTAATCGTGAAGTTAAAACATTACCTCTTGTCAAAATGGTTTCCCCACTTTTATCGATGTTGAGGACGAGGTATGGTGTGACCGGAAAGACAGATGATGACTTCCCGGCTACCCGAAAACTCACATCCGGTGATGACCAAGAATCGACCAATTATCAAGAAAATTCAAGCACAGATGTATCCGAATCGAAACACGAAAATACTAACGGAGATTATAAAAATTCAAGTTGAATGTGCGTAGCGTTCGGAAATTGTTTAACAGATCAAACAGAAGCACATAACTGAAATTATTCTACTTTACTACTAATCATCCATCCAATTGTCAACTCCTTTTAAGTAGAAGTTTTGGCAACAGCTCCGGCTTGAGTCAGCAGAGGGACCAGTTTTCCTTCCTTGTGCAGTGCCGTTGTTTCTGCACGACGACATCATATAGTATTATTCCAATAGCCATGGTTAAGGAGAGATTCTGCTCTGTAATCGGGATATATCTTCGGTTGTATCTAAGAATCTATTGCAGTTGAGGGATTCGAAATCTTACTGTCGCATCCACCGATGTGTTTTCCACCAACGAAAACATTGGGCACAGTCCGCTGGCCGGTCCACTCTGCCAGAGCTGATTGTATCTGAGCTCCGTCACCTTCAAACCGGAGAACAAAACCGGCATCAATAAAACTCGGACAAAATTTATACTCGAAAAATAACACATACTGCATAAGATGGAGAAGGGAGATGTCTATGTCATTTTACAAAATATAACGGGTGCTGCCATCGGCAATTTGACACTTAAAAAACGTCATCTTGCACACCATCTAATTGAGGCCTAAATTCTAATCTAATTGACCTAATCACCACATTGCTAGTCAATTGTTTCTAACCAAATGGTAAATATTCTCGGCTTTTTTCAGTCGAGCGATTTTCTAATCTAGTCTAAACTACGCAAGGGGAAATAGGGTGGAGAGGGTGCCGAATAGTCTCATTATGCATGAAGAATATGGAACTCATAAAAACACCAATTTCCAGTTAACAATTTGACTTCTTCCAACAACACATTTGTGAGGAAGATCAAAAGCAAACTTTACATCCAATACGGGTTACGCGATAGCGAGTTTCAAATTTTGACTAGCTATCAATATCACATGTAATTAGCAAACAAAAGAAAAATCCACCCCGTAATCAAATACCGAAAATACCCAATTCTTTCGAAATTTCTCTTTTTGGAATGAAATTTTACGCAATCCCCATGAATAGGATCAAACATTATTCAGTGGTATTTACATGAGATCCCTCTTTCTTATTCTTAAACAATGTTTCGTCTTTCATTTCCTTTTCGATAATTTCGAGAAATATATCGATCAATTTTCGTTTATTTCGAGAAATATATCGATCAATTCCGATTCTTTCTTTTCTATTGATTATTTTCGTATGCATACATACATATACACACACATGGATTGGATACAAACAATATGTAAATACAGATATAATAGTGAGAGGGGAAGTGAAACTGACTTTCAGAGTCCAACTCAAATGCCTTGTAGGATGCTCCCAATTGAGTCAAGAGCTGCTTCACGTTCACGCAGAACGGGCAATACGTCTTGCTGCAATTACAGATCCACACACACATATATATAACAATTAGCATTTCTTAAACACGAGATTAATTAATCAATAATCGCGATTAATTTTCTAACGAGAAAAATCAAGAACCTGAAGACGACGACCGAATTGGTCGACACGAGCTCCTTCGCCTTCGTCAATTCCATAACGCTCACTCAATTCACAAACCCTAAAATTTTGAATTTCCTCACAATTTTCTCGGCTCTCTCTCTCTCTCTCTCTCTCTACGTGCAAGTATATGTAGTTGGGAGTTTGACCAATAAAAGGGGGCAAAAAAGGTATATGATTTTGGGAGGTGCCACGTCTGTCTTCGATTTTTTTATTAGTTTTTGTGGGCCGTGATTGCTTTTTTTTATAAAATAATTTTAACGAGACATTTTAAGTATTGTTTATTTTAATAAAAAATGATATTTTTATTCTAAAAATCACTTATCTTGATTAAAATTTAAAGTTTTTAAATCTTTTTCATTAATTTTTTTTGGTTTGTGAGCCACAAGATTCATATCTAACGCCTTTAAGTATTGTTTATTTTAATAAAAAAATGATATTTTTATTCTAAAAATCACTTATCTTGTTTAAAACTTAAAGTCTTTAAATTTTTTTCATTAATTTTTTTTGGTTTGTGAGCCACAAGATTCGTTTCTAGCGCCTGAGGTCGATTGTTGCCCAAGATCGTCAAGTTTTACCTTAAATCACTATACCGATGTCTTGGTCATGTTCATGGGGTTGCGTAGTGTCACACAAAGTCAATCCTCATCCAGCAATTTCCCTCCAGATGTTTGTCGGCAAAAAATCCAGATGTTTGTCGGCAAAAAAAAGAGCTTTCATGCAATCAGGATACTGTCATTTTGATATTTCAATAAGTTTTTCACGTGCACAACCTGGCAACATTCTTGTTAGATCTAAATGAGAGTTTTTTTTTTGGAGTTTTATCGAAAAGTTCACAGTATTGTTAACTTTAACAAAAAACCACATTTTTTATTAATTTTTTTTTTTTTTTCATTTTTTGACAAGAAGCGATGGTGATTTCATTAACAAACAAGAACAAATACAAGGTTGTCTCATGGGTACATTTTTCAGTAACAAATTCAATAATCTAAAGATAATTTTCAAAAACAAGTATAAAGTTAATTACACAAGCACACAATTTTAGATCTATCATAAATACAGCAGACGAAACAAACCTAAACTAAAAAAAATGAGAATTGAATGTTCACATGACAGATACACCATGATTTTTTGTCATCAAGCCCAGCAACTAATAAAATTGCAAAACAATCCCTAAAAATATTTGACCAAAACTAAAGTCAACTAGATGCATCACACATACAAATTTACGAACAATAACTTGTCTGAAAAAATAAATAAGACATATATTCAACTCAGTTTTTTTTTTTTTTTTCTTTTTCAAAAGACAACTAGTGGCATACCACGGTTATTCACCCCTTTCGAGGGCCAGGAAGATTGAACGAACTAAGAATTCTTGAACAGGTTCTCTTATTGCTACTGATGATCACCAGTCATACAAAGTATTTGAAAGATTTATAATTCTAATTTATGCTTCTGTGCATCTACTCCATGCGGAAATTTTAAATCTCTATTTGAATGTTTGATTATAACGAAAAAAATTTCCATGAACCGCACGGTCATAACCACAAAACTGCACAAACTCTCAATGAAGCAATTATCTTACATGCTCATCTTGTAGATTCACATCAACCTAGTTAAACCGCTGCAGGTTCCAGAAGCTTTTCCTCAACATTCTTGGCAACAGCGTCAATGAATTCTTCGGTGTTCAAGTAGTACTCCCTCGATACCCTGCAGGCAACGCAAGCATCTTAGTTTAGTCCCCCCAGTAACAATCCCGTTGGGCTAATGTAGTCACCATGAACAGATGAGAGATAAAGCAGAGTCCTAAACAGCAAACTAAGGGAAAAAATCTAATTTATTCCATTGCTTTTGGACGGTGGCAATTCATCTTCCTTTTTTATTGCACAATCCAACTGAATGTAAGTAACCTCGTTAAACAGAGCCGAGAATCTACTTACTTGGGGCCATGGATCAAGAGGGCGAGATCCTTGGTCATTTTCCCACCCTCCACTGTCTCAATGCATGCAGCCTCCAACTTGCGAACAAAATCCAGCAACCTATCATTTTTATCTAATTTTGCCCTGGAAAGCACGTTGTCGCATTTCATTAATCCGAAATGTAACCATAGTATACTAAGATACAGTGAAGTTTGGCTTGCAAACAGTACCTGTGTTCTAGGCCTCGTGTCCATGCAAATATTGAAGCAATACTATTTGTACTTGTTTCTTGTCCTTTCTGATGTAACCGAAAATGACGAGTTACTGTCCCATGAGCTGCTTCAGCTTCTATTGTCTTGCCATCTGAAGACAACTGTACACACTGTGGTTAGCTTTTGTAGCATAAAAATGAGGAAAGTTAATGGTGATACGTACCAACACAGAAGTCATGAGGCCCAAAGAGCCAAATCCTGCAAAAAGGAAAATAAACTATTTAACTCCAGAAAAAAAAGGGAGAGAGAGAAAGAGAGATGGTGAGAGGCAGTGAGAGAGAGAGAGAGAGAGCAATTCAACAGCACCTTGAGCAAGCAAATCACTCATGACATCTCCATCATAATTTTTGCAAGCCCAAACATATCCACCCTCACTTTTGAGTGCATAAGCCACCATGTCATCTATTAGCCGATGTTCATACCTAAATGCCAAAAGAATCTTCAATTAGCAATTTCAAAATATGCGACACAACATTGGATGAAATAGTGTTTATGATAAACAGTACAAACCATATAGAATTTTCTTCAAACTTCTGCTTCCACTTCTCGTCATAAACCTCCTCAAATATGTCCTTGAACCTGTGGCAGTCCAAGAACTCAACATTTTTTATAATTTCTCTAGGGAAGTGTTATTGGCACTCCAAAAATCTCATTCTACACTCCTCACAAGTGTATTTTTCTTTCCTAATATGGAAAGTTTGGAGTGTAGAATGAGATTTTTAGAGTGCTAACAACAATTCCCTTTCTTTATAAGAAATAAATGATACAGAATTGATAGTTGAATGTTGACTAATTCTTCCAACAAAGGTAATTTACCTGCCATCGTATTTCTTAAGAATAGTGTTTTTGGTGCTCAAGTATAGTGGCCACTTCTTGGAAAGAGCCAATGACATTGACGAGTCAGCAAAAGCTCGAATAGACTACCAAAGAAAACAAGGTTTTGTTAGCAGAGTTTGCTGATAAAGCACATTTGCCTAAATGCACAAAAAGGTATGTGATGCCCATTGTGGTAACACAAACCTCATCAACATTATACATAGAAAGGGCCACACCAGGCCCTTTGAAATTGTAAACATCAAGTTCAACGGGGGCATCTCCTCCTTCTGGGACTGAGCATTACAAACAGATAGATGTTAGGCAGAAAACCATATTCAAGGGAAATTACTTCACCAGCACAATCGTATGATCTAGAATGTTGACATTTACTTACCAAAAACCATTTTCAGTTTTCCTGGCCCTTTGATAACTGTATCAGTGGCTCGATACTGATCACCAAAGGCATGCCTACCTATACAGATGGGTTTCTTCCAACCTGTAAATTGGACACATATTGGGCACTTCCCACGACATTTTACTTACATTCAAGATTAGAAATGAGTTTGAGCCATTACCAGCAACTATTCTAGGGATGTTTTTACATAGGATAGGTTCACGGAAAACAGTACCTGTAAAAATAAAGCATTACATTTCAATTAGAAATTGTTCAAACAGTTTGTATCCTTCAGATGCTAACTTAAGTTGCATCTTATTAATGAAAATGAGTAACAAAACTAAGAGTATTAAAATTTGTTTTGCAATAAAAGGAGACAACGTCTTAGATACAAACCGTCTAGAATGTTTCTAATTGTGCCATTGGGACTCCTCCACATTGATTTCAACCCAAACTCCTTCACTCTGGTCTCATCTGCAAGGTATATGAGAAATTGAAATTAGATAAGACAACATTTAAACTACCTGGCAGAGCGGATAGATCATCTTACTGCTAAGAAAAGTTATCAGAGCAGCCAGAATGTCTGTCGTAAAGGGTTCAACGTCCTCATGATAATACATAAAAGCAGCATTATACAAAAGCAAAAACAACTAACCAGGGGTTATTGTAGCACATTTCACGGCAACATTGTACCTGCAGGGCATAAAAGGTTAAAATCAAACAAACAGAAGAAGCAAATACTAGAAATCCAAACGTAAGAAATACAAATACTCTAAACAAATTCTGAATCAAACTACTTACTTAAGAGTTGCTTCAGCACTCTCTATTGTAACTCTGTCATCGGTCGCATCACGGTTCAAAATCCCTAAATCATAATACTTTATATCCAAGTCCAGATAGGGAAAAATAAGCTGCAAGAGCATACGAGCAAAAAACTCGGATTAAATCAAATCAAATTCTACAACAAAAGCATCAGTAAACTGAAATTCACATCGAAATGAATCTTCACACTTTGTCTTTAATCGTTGTCCATATGATCCTCGTCATTTCATCACCTAATTGACAAAATAATACCATAATTAATAAGTACAAAATCACAACATCAACAATTAAGCTCAAGAACAAGCATCATCCTACTCCTACCAGTTATGATCCGTTTGGTTGCTGCTAAAATTCATGAAAACATGAAACAACATAAAGGATTTTTACTGGCTCAAAAAAAAAAGGATTTTTACACAAGTTTCCATGATCTTGTGATTTTAATTCTGTTCATTTTCTCATTGCTTTCTCACTAACCAAACAGAGCATCGTTTAGGGAACTGACCGTCCATTTCGACAATCGGATTCTGAACCCGAACTTTATCGAAGCCAGCGGAAGAAGCGTAGCACCGCAGCGACGTGCGGCGAAAGCGAGCGGCGAACGAGACGCGGTTCCCGAGAGGCACTCCGTTAAAGAGCCTCGGCGACGAAGAGAAGGACAATCTAGGGTTTCTCATGGCCGCAGACGACGAAGCTGACGACGACGACATCATTGCAGCGCGCGACATGGCGCTCAATTGCGGCCGCGCTCTTAGCATTCAATTTTCGTGGGACGGGCGTACTGAGTTTACTTGAGTTCGCGTTTCGATTTGCGACCGCGTTTGGGTGCTTAGAGAAATGAGATCAGACGGCCTTCAGCGCTCGACTTTTTTGTTACCGTTTTTCGGCCGGCAGGGGGTTTGGGTCTTTTGAGTATTCTCATCGGACGGAAGATATTGGACGCGTTGGATCAATTAGGACGGTAGGATCATCATGCTAGCATGGACCGAAGTGGCTGCCCGACTGACTCCGAAAAGACGAAAAAACCTTTGAGTTGGCTATACGCATTTAGTGGTATTTGTTAGGAAGTCGAAGAGCAGCGAAAGTAATACTACAATAGACGTGAGAAAAAAAACATTCAGGTTGACTAGATCTCTATCGACCCGTCAAACATATCATTTTACTTGTGAACATATAATAATTCAAAATTGACACGTTTTATCACATTTTATTTTAATTTGTATAGACTCTTATAACACGTATAGCACGAGATAAATCATTCAAACTGTGCAAAAATTATAGTGTCTGAATGATTTCGTATTCATCAACATTAAAACCGAGCGTTATTGTATAACTTGTTTAATAATCATTTCGTTTTTAAAATTTTTAGAAAACTGATGTTCTTGCCATGTTTGAATTGACATTGACCGTTAATCGTGTTGCGTACTAAAATTGTACACGAACTGCCACCTTAGAAGATTGATTGTGCCGATGATTCGGTGTTCACATCAGCATATGGAGTGGTGGTCCCAAACCCAATAGGGTCCCGAGTCCGGAGACCAAGCCGACTTTACCAGGCTAACATGCCTCTCTGTAAGCCTTGGGCTTGATAATCACTAGGCCCACACAAGCCAACCCGATTACTTACTTACAAGGTCCAACCTATAATTTTTCAGGTTTCGTCTGTTTATATATGTATTCTTTAAGAAGAGTTTGATTTTGAATAATTTCAAATAGAATTATGGTTTTTTTTTTTTTAATTTATTGGTATTGCATGGAAGGGGAGGTTTTTGAAACTATTGCAATAATTTAGAAAATGTGGAACTTTCGAACCCCGAGCATGAATGGAAGTATAACACCTTATCCACGAAAAATTTGGACCACATGCAAAATAGAATTATGGTATTGTTAGTAAGGAAATGTTTAGAATCGTTCAAGCTCGTGTTTGTTCAGTGGTATGTGAGAGATAGGATAATAAAATTAGGATTATAATATGTTCAGAGTTCAATTCCCTCTTATATAATTGAACACACACACAAACTGCTAATACCAATTACACATAAGTGCAAATAATTAAGAAAATTCATGTTTGTGAGACTTAGAGCAACAACGGCTTGTTGGGAGTTAAATCATTGGTACCACGTATGTGATGCATCTAAACCTAATAATTAAGTTCAATTTATAATAAGTATGAAAGGGTTAGATTATCTAAATCTTTGTTAAAGGGTTTCATAATAGTATTACCACACATGAGTATGAACATTAACAAATGACCTATATGATGCTGAAGTAGACCGATATAATGTCAAAAGTGTGACTCGATGGACCATGATGATAATGATATCTTCAAGTGTTCATTCTGAGTACGTGTTTATAGTATGTCAGATACTAGCTAATTTGTTCTATTAGTGACTTGACAATCTTTGAGCTCCACCTATAAATACACTTGAACATGTTTTTATATGCGTGTGGAGAGAGAGAGAGAGAGAGAGAGAGAGAGTTATGAGGTACAATAAATCAAAAATTGCAATTCTAATTGCGTTTATGCTACTGGAAGGAACTTTGCTGCAATATTTTAGAACCAATGTGAAGGAGTATTCTGTAAGGTCGTTAAGCTCACCAGAAGGAAAGGTTTCCTTCAAAGTATGGAACTTCAACCACAACTACTACTACTACAACAACACTACTTCTGGGAATAATGGCAGAAACTACAAGTTCCTCAAAAACAGAAGATTTAGCAACCTTGGCTTCCGACCACCAGCTGCTCCTAATCATGTCCCTGATGAAGAACAGAAGAGAATCACACCGTATGGTGCAAACCCGCTTCACAACAGGTGATCGAACATCAATTTCGACGATTCAAGCCGTGCATGTGCAGGCTCCAGCTGGTCCTTCAAGCAGTTCAAGTTCGCCATCCAACATATGGTGTAGCTCACTGTATGGCTCGACTTTATTTACATATTGGTGGGAGCACTGTTAGTTTGAAGAACCTCCGGTGTGCTCTACAGTGATACGTAATGTGGGGGGCGCTCTTTTTACTCACCTAAGGTTTTTTTCCACTGGGTTTTTTTCGATAAAGGTTTTTTCAGAGGCCATTTCAACTCCGAACCTTGTAACTCTTTCTAAACATTAATGGAGTTACAACTTATGTTTCTCAAAAAATGGTACTCTTTTAGTTTAAATTAGGTTAGGTATCAAATCATCAAAACATAGCTATTTTACTTCCAAGATAATTAGTTCATCATTTTCGTATCATACTTAATTTCTAATGTGATTGAGAAAGTTCACATAACTATGTTGCGGATAAATTAGCAGAAATTGGTCCTTCTTTGGAGTATGGTTGTCATATTTTTTAGGCTCCTCCCCATGTGTTGGTTGTTTAATTCAGTAAGATTTATAGGGGATTGCTAGACCCATATTTGTTTAGTTGTTTCTGTATTTTGTGGTTGTAGGCCTTCTTTGTACCAACAAAAAAAAAGTTCACACAGATGAGATGATATATATATTTTTCTTTACCCTTTTGGATATAGAAAGAAAAATACACTGTGTGCAATGCATGGTGTCTGAAACGGAATATTTGAATCCAGCAGGATGTCCTGTGAGCCATCTTTCACAAGCCCTGTTGACAACCAATCTTCATTCTTCCTGACTTTGACATATGATTAGAAAGGACCAAACCAAAGGCAAAATAAATGAAAATTTTCTAAAGAAAAGGTAAAACTTCTAGTACGTTTCAAAAAAAATGATAAAGACTTTTGAGGCCCGAAAACTTAGAGGTAATCGAGAATATAATCGTATGATAATATGTTTATAAGCACAAGTATAAAACTCTCTCTCTCTAGTTAGAGTTAGTGAGACATAATTGACGTATATATTTTCGGTTACACATAAGAATCTCAATACAGTGTAAAAAAATCTGAAAAGTTGGGAAATAGGCAGCTGCCAAAAAAAAGCGACCTGTCACTCCCAGATCGAGTTTCAATCAGAAAAAGAGATTAAACAGCAAGATGCCAATAAAAAGAACTTCCTCTTTGGTCTATTTCACTAGCAAAGCGACAAATTCAAACTCTCTTTTGTTCATCTAAACGTGTGAGTTGTGAGATATATCACAGCAAAGTAAATCTCCTTTTTTCTGATTTTCCCAACATACCGTAAAGCTCGATTGGTTGATTGAGAGCAATTTTCTTCGTTATTGCACTCGAGGTTTCTAGTTTGAATCTTTTTTCCTGTAGTATCGCTTGTATAAAAAATTGTGCGAGTTGTGATATATCAAATCAGAGAAAATCTCCTTTTTTCTTATTTTCCCAATATACTGTAAGCTCGATCCCTTAATTGCACCCGAGGTTTCGAGTTTATATCTTCCTTCCTGCACATCGCTCTTATAAAAAACTACGGAAATATAATATACTTATCCTCTCTCTCTCTCCCCCGGCCCCTAGCCGCCAGCGGAGAGGACAGTTACTCTACATACACCCCACAAAAAGTATATACTGCATTAACTGAGAGACAGGCATTCTCTGGGCTCCTGAGTTTACGAAAACCCATCAAATCAGTACACCCAGCCGAAGAGTCGGTGTTATGGAATGTAATGGGACAAAGCGAATTCAGCAACAAAATGGGCTTTTAGGGTTTTGCTTTTTAGGGTTTTGGTGTTTAGCAGGTTAAGCTGGGGCCTTAGATTCCTTTTTTCTCCTTTAATTGCTTGTTTCAATGTGCATGGTGTGGAGTCTGCGGACCATAGAGTCTAACTCCCAGATATAGCTTCTCACCTTGTCAGCCACTAATCACAGATCATCAGAGTTTACTTTTTCTTCACCACCTGAAAGAATGATTTATATGATTGGAAACGTTAAGGTGATGAAATCTCAAATCAATCATGCTATAAATCTAAAAAATTTAAAACGTGTGACTCGTGTTATTGGTTTGGTGTGTCTAGGGTGCAAGTTAGATTGGAAATTCCAATCCGCACCAAAAAATTCCGTCCCGAGTCCGAAGATATCCAATTTCAAAAATTTTCAAAAAAATTAATGGCAATACCTATCCAATTCAGAATTTAAAAATTCTGATCCAAAATCTCTCAAACTAACTACTATTAAAAAAAAAATCATGCATGTTCTTATTTTAACACATTTTTTTTATATTTAGATGTAATTTAATCGTTACTCTTTTATTTTGTCTAAGATATGATTTTATGTTATACACATACGTAATGACATACAAATATCGCAAAAGTTCGGAAAAATATTAAATGGTGGATACTAAAAGTTTGCAAAATTTTTTAAAGTCTTGCAAAATGTAGGAGATCCGAACTATGTTCCAAAATTTCCGATAATATAAAATTCTGAAATTAGAACCAATATTTGATTCCATGATTTTTACCACTTGTGCTATTACACCTCATTTGTATACTTCTTTGGGTTCAGTTTTTAACATAACCCAATCAATATCACGGTTACTCGATCAAGTAGTTTAATTACATCTCGATAAGCTATCAATGTTGTTCCATTTTATCGAAAGCAAATTGTCCTGGACAATCTTGATATTATGTAAACTAGCAATTGTACACATGTATTATTATAATGAAAATAACATTTCCAAAAGAGAGAAAATATAAACGGTTTAAGTCGCTAAATCTTTTTGCTGGAGGACTTTCAAACGTTTTTTTGTCATTAAAGAGGTTGTTTATATCTTTAACGACTATTGGATAACTATTTCATCACTTAAAATTAATTTTATTTGGAAAAATAAAGGTGAAAAAGAGGCGGAAGAAAAAATGAGGACAACCACTAAGGTTACTTGGCTGTGCGTGAGAGAAAAGAAACAGTAAAATTATTTTTTGTGTGTAATTAATATATTGCAAATAAACCCTCGACAACGTTCTGGGCCTCACAACTATATTTTTCACTTATTTTTTTAGTTTTTGGCTTAAATATTCTACTAAATATACATTTGTTGCTCAATAAATAGTAAATCTGCTTCCAAATGCCTTATAAAGTTTTCCGTAATGCTCACAAAAAATATTTCACAAAAATAAAAAACTCGCATTTTTTACAAAAAAAGTGTGGGTTAATACTCACAGTTTTTATTTGTTTTGCAAATTCATACATAAATCAATGTTCACATTTGCCTCACCTTGAAGTTTTAAAAATTAATGTAAGACTTTCTGTGATATATATTCTTGAGGGTGGAATCTCATTTTGACAATGTTTCGGGCCTCACTAGTCATTGTTATATTTTTCACTTATTTTTTTAGTTTTTGGCTCAAATACTCTACTAAATATACATTTGTTGTTCAATAAATTGTAAATCCACTTCCAAATACCTTATAAAGTTTTCCTTAATGTTCACGGAAAAGATTTCGAGAAAATAAAAAATTTGAATTTTTTTAGAAAAAACGTGGGTTAACACTCACGATTTTTAGTCGGCTTTGCAAATTCGTACATAAATCACTGTTCAATCTATTATTTTCACCTTCGCCTCACTGTGAAATTTTAAATTTATGTAAGACTTTCCGTTAATATTCTTGAAGGTGGAACCCCATTTTGACAATGTTTTGGGCCTCACTAGTTACTACTATATTTTTCACTTATTTTTTAGTTTTCAACTTAAATAGTCTACTAAATATACATTTCTTGCTCAATAAATTGTAAAACCACTTCCAAAAGCCTTATAAAGTTTCCCTTAATGCCCATGGAAAATGTTTTGCAAAAATGAAAAATTTTCATTTTTGAAAAAAAAATGTGGGTTAACACTCACGGTTTTTATTCAGTTTTGAAAATTTGTATGTAAATCTCGTTCAATCTATTTATTTTCATCTTCACCTCACCGTGAACCATTGTTACCCATATGAAGCATTGGTGCCTGGGGTAGGGCAATTATAGGTGGTAGGGTTTAGTTTTAATTTCACGAGTTGACCATTGTTGCTGGGGGTGGGCATTTGTAGGCTGTTATCAATATGGGGTAAGGTTTAGCTTTAATCTCAGAGGTCAACCATGGTTGGCCAAACGAAGCATTGTTAGGGTTAGGGCTTTTATAAGCCGCTATCAACCCTGATAGAATCCTCACTAAAGTCGTCACATTTAACATAGTAACTCCTTAAAAAAAACAAAAAAAAAAAATTATGGTGAAAATTTATAACTCGCCGTGCAATTTTGTTTTTTCCTTTTTGGGTAACACTTGCCAACAACGATGT